>NW_022639587.1:960326-965124 GCF_010583005.1 Odontomachus brunneus | reverse complement strand
AGAGAGAGAGAGAGAGAGAGAGAGAGAGAGAGAGAGAGAGGGAGAGAGAGAGAGAGAGAGTAATATCTACGTTTATTTAAAATGTTCTTTGAACGGCACGGCGCGAGAACGCACGCGAAAGAGTCCGTCTAAAGAAAAAACACTTTGACGCGGGGTATCGGCGAAGCAAGAGGAGATAGCGGGCATACGGAAGGTTGGGTATCAGGGCGAGGCAACAAACGGGGCAGTAAGTCGCAGCCCGGCCCAGGGGTGGTGAGCGAGAGGGCGCCTGCGGGTAATCCGAGGGGGTTCGAGCAAGCTATGACGTCACTAGGAGCGTCACGTCGCCACCCTTTCCACCCACGATCAATGACGCGACCTTGCCTGCGCCCTGTCCCGCTCCTCTACGCCATCCGATTCACCCCTGCCGTCTCTGCCTGCAACCAGCCGGGCTGAACCAACTGGTCCCAGTACTCAAAGGGGCGGCGGCTGTTTCTGCAACCTGGCAACCCTGTCTATATTTAGCTTCCATACTGCCTCGTACTCTCGCTACTTCGTCGCTTCTCTCCCCTCTCTCTCTCTCTTTCCCTCTCTCTTTCTCTCTCTCCTCTCTCTCCTCCTTCTCTCTCTCGCTCTCTCCCTCTCTGTCTGCGATCTACTATTCCACCTTGGACGGTTGGTCGTGGCCTCTCTCCGCATCCCTCTCTTCTACACCAGTGTGTCTGTCTCGTGTGTCTTACTATTTCTCTCGCACGGTGATATAAACAACAGAATCGCGCAGGCGTCGAATTCTCGTGCTGATCGTTCGAACGACGTCTGATCAGCGTCACTGACAAAGGAACTTCGGGCATCGCACCTTCGTAATTGTCCCGCTGCCAATCTACAGTATTTAGATCCGTGGCTCGAAGATGCTCGACAAAGATCGGGGATGGTGGTTGCACAATGAGAGTATCTTCGGGAGAAATTATGACATGTCGGTTGTCTTGAATCCCGGTAAAAGTGGATTATTCTTTACAGTTCTGCAGAGAAAGCTCTACATAGATTGCCTAGTCGCGCCTTTTGTTCCAAGTGTTTTTTTCTTCGATTATTGCAAAATCAATATTTTCTTAACAAAGATATAATTAGGCGTTATTTTTCTTGACAATTTTTTCGATGTCTGTAAATATTTCGATATCTGAGACAAAAATATAGTTAGCAGTCGTTGAGTTCAAGATTACTTGAAATCAACTAACAAATTGCTTGTTTATTCATATTTTGGTAGATCGTTACAATCGACTGGATAATTTCTATAGCTAGGAAAATTTATCTATCTAAAAGATCAAGTATAGAAAGACGTAGCAAGATTTTAACGATTTTGACCTGGTTCGCAAATAAAAAGATCCATCCATTTGTGCATAGACATGTTGAATGAAATTTAGTCTTATTCTACCGATGACATAAAAGCTTGACCCCGCGCTCGACGAATGATTTGTTGGAGGCAACGTTTGGTTTTCGCGAAGAAATTTTTTGACTGTGTCGATCGATGCTGTTGTCAAGCGGAATGTACTGTGCATGTACGAGCATGAATAATGCATCCGGCAGCTCGTTTCATTTGGCAGATTCTGATCGCTGCGGCTATACGTCACTCTTTTTATACGGTTATTTATCAATTATTCATTGATATCTATGTGTCAGTTTTTCGACAGTTATGATCCCCGCTTGTTTGTTAAATACTACGTAGAAATTTTGTAGCGTGAGCCGCAGTTATATTAATATACTGCGCTGCATTAATATTGCAATAATGCCCATCGTACAATTAATATTCATAGCGCGTGGTATTCGTTGCGAGTACGACGAGCACGTGCGTGCAATCTTCTTTTTCATAATTCGAGACTTTATAATTGACGTGTTTTGTTATTCCGCGACGCAGATACGTGCGGACGATCGACAAATTACACACGGCTAGTTTAAATTATCGTGACTGATGTTTATCGATAATCACGCCGTGCGACGCATATGTTAAAAAAAAGAGAAGAGAAAGAAAGAAAGAAAAACTCGAGAGTCGCGCGAGCCGATTCTCGCGATTGGCCGGCATCGATCGAGAGCGTGTTATTAGCATTTGAATGAGGCAGGAGCGAATCAGTTGGAATCCGGTTCGACGGCAGAGCGGCGAGCCCCATCGATCACTAGCCATTTGACTGAAATAATTCGAATGCAAATGCATCGAACCGACGACGTCGCCGAGATCTTTACTGCTTTCAGTCTCGCGAGCCCGACTCGTCGCGGATCCGGGCAAAGAAAATTAGCTGGGAAACACGACGCGATATCTCTACGAATTCCCATAAAGTGGGATTCGATCGCTTCCACCGCCGGACTTCTCGAGGACGCTTTCCAAAAACGAGGTCACCCGGTTAGCACGCTTCCCCGCTCCGCGGCTTTTTGTGTGTCCGCCGTATAAAATATTCCGCTGTGTAATATTCGCGTTCTACAAAAATGAGAAGGAGTTTATACGATTACGAGGTGAGGCCGTGCCCTTTTCGCGATGAATCATTGCGCAAGATGCATATGTGTGTGATGCAATACGCTCATGTAAATCAAAATTGGAAATATTTATTCGATTTCGTCAATTGTATCGAGTGAGATGATGTGCTTTAAGGAACTTGTTTCATAAACTAATCTTTTTCAAATTTTAATAGTACTTTAATCGAAATACGATTGATGCATATGCGCAATTAGAAAAAGATTAATCATACCGAAACTGAAATAATTGAAATCAAAGTTAGCACTATTTACATATATCAGGCACGAAAATAGCTTCTGATATCAGTTTTTCGATTCCAGTAATTAAATTACTTTCACGATTTTAACGAAAAATAAGAAAACGATAAAAGAAATTTGTGGAAATATTATAAATAAATCGTTGACCATCTAATTTTCAAGAAATCAATCCGTACCCAGTTTGAGATAACGGTTGAAGTATGGCTGTTGTTTTTATAATGCTTCATGCATACTATATTTTTTTTGACGCCCCTTAGTTAAATATCTTCTTACAAATAGAATAGTTAAATAATGTTAAAAATCTATATTCACACACACACACACACATACACACAACACAGTATGTAAAAATGCCAAAAGTACGATAAAATATCGAGAAATTCAATTACGATTATTTTTCTAACAGTGTGCATTAGTGTGCGTCTCTCGGTACAGTATGATATGTTACAAGCATAGTATATATGCCTAACACAGATAATCCCAGCCAAAAAGATTAATACGTTAAAATGCGAGAAACAATTATTTCTTTATGAGTTTTTAAACATTATGTAAGTTTGATTGTTGTTCTTCGGCTATAATGTCGAAACTATATATATCGTATAAATCATATTTTTACACAGATTTGTAGATATTTAGTACATATCATATTTATAAATACTTAGTACAGATTAGCACATATTTCTTCATGTTATATTAACTCATTATTTAATCTTCTACTGCCCACTGTGACTCTGAAATGACAATTTAGATTCACCATTATTTATCTCCAATATGCAAAAAACGATTATTTCTTTACAGGTTTTTAAACATTATATAAGTTTAATTGATATTCTCTTGCTATAATATCAAAACTATATATGAATCATATGTATAAATACATATTTAGATACATAGTATATATTGTATTTATAGATACTTAATATATTAGCACAGATTTCTTCATGTTATTTTAATCCAATATTTATCCTTTTACTGTAACTCTGAACTCACAATTTAGTTTTATCATTATTCATCTCTAATATAAATGTTGTCTTGACCGATGTAACGTGAAAATCACGATATGGCTACCTTTTTATGGTATGTTGGCAACGATAATGACTTCCCCCAATGTGATCTCAGAGTTACAAACTTATTTTAGGAAAATAAAAAATTAGAAAAGTAAAATTTTACTTTATATGTGTTGAGTATTTTAGTTTTAAACATTCTATGTATATGAAAAATGGTTTAAACATGAGAAATTAATTTAGGCAATGGAAAGTTAATATAACTTTCTAGCAATATTGTCGCAAAAAAACTATCATGATGTGTGATGTTGAAATTTTTCTACAAGATATTCGATATTATCTTTTTGACGATAAAAGGTACAAACAATTCCGTTTGTAGGACGAAACAGGCAATGGAAATCTTACGTAATAAATTCTGATGTGTACCGCATAAACCATTGAGTGCAATGCAATCCAGTTATTTACGGTATAGAGGACGCTTTCTTGCTTTCTTCGTTGATGGAATATTAATTTTTCGCGTGCGGTTTCGGAGGACAACGCCGAAATGATCGTTGTTTCTCGAATCTCTGTGAATAGCAGTCGACATAGTCACGTCAGAGGCGGGATGAGAGAAATTCAGTTGTAATAAAATCGATGGAATACCGAATCGCCGACGGTGAAGAGTTACCTTCTCAGCCGCGGCGCCTCTGAATTCGCAACGACAAAATATAACCGTGCAAGTTAGCGCGCCGTGATGAATTGTATGAAGCGCGAAACCGATTGCAAGTCGAGAATATAGCTGTATGATTAATGACGGCTAAGATAATGCATTACTTACATTCGCGAGGCGTGTTGTAAGTTGTTGCTCATACCATGGCAATACTCGCCAGAAAGTGCCAAATCGCAACGCGAGATAAACCACAAATTGCTTATTTTGTGAATTCGACATTGTGAAAATGAGTTCCATGATTTGGCGAATCATCCACGTATTGAAAATGAGTTTAAACAAGGCACTTTAGCACATGCTTAAGGAGATGCTAAAATGAACGACAAACTTAGAAAAAAAAAAAAAAAAAAAA
>NW_022639587.1:941170-960148 GCF_010583005.1 Odontomachus brunneus | reverse complement strand
AAAAAAAAAAAAAAAAAAATATATATATATATATATATATCGTCCAGGTGGTTGTCAAAACGTCATGTCAAACAAGCACTGACACAACTGACACACTACGCTAATCTTTTCGTGTCTTTTATATATTTACGTTGTCCGTATTTTTTTAGATAAGTTTTAAATAAGTGAACTCTACGACTTGTTCAATGGGAAAATTCGATTTTGATAAGAAAAAGATGGATAATTTGACAAACTCACCCAAAAAATTATAGATATCTTATTATCCATTTGCGCACAAGTGTACGAGTATATATAGATTATATATATTTTTTTGTTTTACTATATTCACAGCTAAAAATATAACAACACACATATAGAACTTTTTCTGCAAACTTTTCATGTATTTTTAAGCTTCAAATGCAATTGTAAAGACAGTATTATTCTTTAAAATTTTGCTGAGTAGAGCAATCTCCTAAATTCGATATGTACAAGCTGCAATATATATAAATTTTGTATCAGGCAAATATTTAGGTTTAATTGACAAATCAAAATGTCAATTTTGACATTTTTATCGTTTTTAAGTAAACTTGACAAAAGAAAACAGTCGGCGGGTTGTTGGTAAAATGTTTTCAGCATCTCTTTAACTTACCTTCCATTTCGTGGCAAGGATAAATAGATAGGATTGGGTTGCAATACGTTACATGTTACATTTAAATAAACGATCCTGTATTGTGACAAATTTGATTGGTATACAATGGTTTACAAGGGAGTTGATCGTATCACGCCACGGGATGGCACGGGGGATAACGAAGGATCGAATCGAAGGTACAAGCGTAAGTGGAATGCAGCGATGAATGAAAGCGCAAACTGGAAGACGCTATTTTTTTCTTCTTTGTTCTCTCTCGCTCTTTTACCGTGGAAATAAACTTATTCTTTTTCTTTCACTCCCTCTTCTCTCTCTCTCTCTCTCTCTCTCTCTCTCTCTCTCTCTCTCTCTGTCTATCTGGCGCGGTCTCGTTTCATTCACACATGTCAACGCTGCGCTTGTTCAACGGTGCGAGTTCAGATTTCTCCTATTCCGTGGACGCGTTCGCGGACATTCTGCTCGACAATTGCTATAGGAAGTAACATCCTTGCGAATTGGGCGTTTAGTCAGAAATACCGATGATACATGCTACGGCAGGCGCGTCGAGCAAAATGGGATGCTCGCTTGCTCGCTCGCTCGCTCGTCGTGACGTATAAAAATGGAGATTAATCGGTCCGGGTCTTGCGAAGGATATCTCCGACATTATTTCTACTCCGCGCAGCAAGTCAGAGCGACACATAATCACACAGTTACACACGTAAACGTAATCAAGTGGTTATATATGGAAACGCGAAATCACCTCGGCACATTTTCGCTGGATGGTACGTCAAACTTATAGAGATAGATTGCGCATTGCTATTAGAGGACCGGAATCGGTATTAGTAAGAGAGATCAATAGAAAATAATATGTTTTCTTTATCTAATTGTCTAGTTGGTGAGAAGAACGAAGTGGAGAAGCGATCACATGATTAATGCGTTCTCGGTTTCTTTCCCTACGTTTCACTCTCTTTTGTTCCTCCTTCCTTCTACTGAAGTACTGCATGACAAAGCACCTTACTCAGCATATCTCTATTTTTTACTTTCGGCCATAACCGCTCATAGACATATAAAATAAATTGCGCGTCGCTGTAGAAGAGATGAAGTTAGCGTTAGTAAGAGAAGGCGAATAAGACGCTTTTCTTGCTCAATTGATAGGAAAAACGAAGTTTCACTTCTTTTGTTTCTCTTACACATCACTCCATCCTAGACTATTGTGGGACAGAAAAAGTATTTGACTTGGCGTATCTCTGTCCTTCAGTCTTGTCATCAACCGTCCAGTAAAAGTGCGCAGTTCATTCTAGTCTATGTCAGCCACCTCATAAGAATGCGCAGTCTGTCTCAGCAAGTTTATGGTCTAGCCTAATGAGAGAATGCGCACGCTTCCCAATAACCATCGTTCGATCTGGAGACCAAAAGCGATTTATAGATCTGATCTGGAGCTTTCGAGAACGCCCTCAGAGCCATCCAACGAAGAGGTGCAACGCCAAGTTTCCGCGTTCCAATAGGGAGGACGAGGGGAACCCGTTGGGACACCCGTTACTGTACGATCGTGGATATTCGCGCGCGGCTCATTTCATGGATCATCCGTGCAACTTGTTGCACCGGGACGGTGCGCGCGCGCGCGGGATGTGTCACGTTACTCGAGGACTGGCTCGTCGTCGATCTCCTCTTCTTTTCCTTCCGTAGCGCAGTGTTCTCGGGGATAGAAAAAAGTCACGATGAACATCAACACGAGAAACGTTAACGGCAACGGAGCGAACGATCGGCACGCCGTTCGACGTCGCGACGCAACGCGACGCGCCGACGGCGATCGGACCGATCGGATATCTCTCGATTTATCTTAAATCACCCGCGCATACGTCCTCACCTTAGAGAAAATTCACAAATTGACAGAAAACAGAAAGACAGAAGCCAGTCAGAACTCGCACTGCTGATCAATAGATAGTATTCGACAGTTGCCATTTTTCTACCAGCGCGTTTGGCTTCCGCCTCTCTGTTTTCAATTTCTCTGCCAAGGTATGAATTCACCCTTAGGCGCGCACAGTCGGCTGCGCGATATACAGAATACATCCGTTTAGCAAATCACACTGGATAGTCGACATAGTCTCAGGAAGGTCTCGTCCTCGCTCCCCCTTCCTAAATTTCTCCTCGTAACATTGTTATGCACGACGTTTATCATTATCCTCGTTAACGACTTAATACCCGATACGCATTATCTATCGCTTTATTAATCGGTGATAGATAACAATTATTCGTAATAAGAAATTCTGACGATATGATAGGTTGATCGCTCCCGACGGCCGCCACGTGTAAACGCCGCATTTTCCGATTAGCACGCTCGTCCCTCATTGCGTCGCTCAACCCCTTGCAGAAGCCGTTCTCCCGCTGGACGATGCGAGATACGTTTTATTAATACGATACAGCGATGAATTTGACGACGGAACGTTTCGATCGATTATACCGTTAGAATAAACCGCAATTATTGGCATCCCATCCTAGTCATTGACCCTCTGGAGAAACATGTTTTTTGTTTTTGAGGGTGTTTACAATTTTAGTGATAGAGATTTATTTTGGAATTATAGAGAGTTCAAGCAAGAAGCGTATTTTCTTAGAGTAAAACATTAAAAATGTTTATGGTTGAATCTCGGTGAAAGGAATATTTTATCGCGATAATCAGTATTTACTGATTTTCAGTGGAAATTCTTCCGCTTTATTGCTTTGTCTAATATCTCACGGATATTGACCGCGAATGTAAAGTTTCATAGCAAAATTTGTAATACACAAATTGATTATACGCTGAAAGTTCAACTTTGCATTTGTGGCGATGGAATTAATGACTTTCATACGCTTTGCGTACAAATACACTGTCTGTTACATCAATAATGGGAATAGCCGCAAAACGGAAAAAAAAGTTTGATTGGACTAAATGACCATAATTGAGCCAAACGCATTTTGTTTGGAAAAAACAGAATTTCTAGTTGTCATAAATCAAATTTGATTTTTAAAATCTTTCCTTTAATTCCTTTTTGTGATTTTCTTTAACCATGACGCGTTTGATTCGTTCATAGTTAGGTTAACTTAACGTTAATTCAACAAAACTTTTTTCTTCGTACACTGTTAACTGATTCTTTCAGCGGGATTTTATTAATTGCATTGTTAAACTTACAACTGCACTAACAGTATAAGTATAGCATTTCAGTAAAGAATACACTAATTATACTTTTTAGAAAGATTAATACTCTAGAAAAAGCTAATTTTTTTTATGTCCAGTAGCATCTTTTCACAGTCGTGAAGATCTTTTTGGAATCATATAATGGAGGCAAGGAGTGTAACGCTTGTAACATGAAAAACTAGGTTTTTCTACATAAAGAAAAGTATCACTCTGTTGGTAAAAAAAAGGCTATTACTCAGTTTGCTTTCTTTTTCTTAAGCAATGGTTATCCTAAACAAACGACATTTTCTTGATAACATCGTTAAAATATATTCGTCGCAAATGTTTGAAAAATCCATTGTAAAAGAAGAATTTATTCTCTCTCTTCTCACAAGAATACTATATAAATTATATAAAACTTTCTCTAAAGAAAAGAATAAGTTGGAATTTTCGTTTTGATTTAATATCTTTTGTTGAAATGCTAAACTTATTAGAATTACTAAAAATATTCAGATTGTGGATAAATTCGATGCTTGCGTGATGAACTTGTAACAGACTTAGAGATGTACGAACTTATGAGACACTTGAGACAAATAACACTGACTTGAATATTTGCACACTTTTCTGCACGCAGTGGCGCTAACGGTTAAGAAGATCGCCGCCAATAATTGCATGGTTTACCCTACGCGCAACAATGTCAACGTAGAAAATTTACGGAACGCACACGACGTCTCCCTGCCGTAACGAATAACCGTTACAGTGCCGCCGAGGCATTGTTTCGTTGTTGAAGTGGCGCGGGTGTGTGCCAAACGGGTTGCGACGGGCTGTGCGTCGCGTGTGGGAACTTTCAATAATCGCGAGACGCGATGCAGAAGAGCGTTTGTTCTAGATCGGCCGATATTTATGATATTTACATGGGAATTGGAAATACGTGTCGCGCGATTCAGCGCTTCAACGTGTCCGTATGGGCGAAGCATACTTCGAAAAGAGGAGACTCGACTTCACACGTGGCGGCTCGCGTAATTTAGCTCCCGATCTCCCCCGCCGTCACGTCCGACACATTGAGGTGAGCTAAATTGCATTTAGCTCGCAGTTACTTTTATATGCGCCGGGCGTCGCCGTGCGCGCTCTAAAATTCAATACGATTCTAATTATCGATTGGGCACGTATCATAACGGGCTGCCTCCGCGCACTGTCGCGCGGCTATCCCGCCGTTCATTCCGCCGTCTGTAAATTTACGCGCCGATCGATCGGCGTCTCGGTGTATCGTCGAACGTATTTGCAGATCAGCCGGAAACACGATTCGCGCGGAATTTTCGTTTGCGCGAACTCCGAACGCCCCCGACACGGCGGACAAATCGTTCGCGCGAATTGTAAACTGCGAAATTCTACGTACGAGAGTCCTATATACGCGGGATTACCTCGATTCGCGAAAGGTAATCAGACAGTCGCAGGACTTTTGTAAACTTTTAATCGCTATGGGACATTTTTATCACTCTACGCTATTGCGTCGTGTTCAGTTCTTCTGCCTCCTTGTACAAAATGGCGAATTATTATTTGAAATGCGCGAGGGAGCTCGCGGCCGGTCGATGAAGTGTTAAAAGACGACTTACGTAATCACAATCTGCGCCCTTAAGAGCATACATTTGTATAGCGTGCCTGTCGTAGATAATGTAGCGTCGAACTATATGGGCGGGAGATATCGTCCCTTGGCACGAAAACCATGGCCGTAAACGTCGTTTCTCGAGCCAGATCGCGGCGATCCGTCGACGCACGGTAAGTCCTGTCGCGAGACGGGTTCGGAGACGGCATAAGAATAAAAAGACACGAGCGGGAAACGGTATCCGAGCCGTTCGTTCATCGATCTAGACCGGCGCGATCTGGCGGTGTTAGGTACTTTATAACGCGTTTACACGATTAACCTAAATCCATACACGTTTTCATTCTCTCTCTCTCTCTCTCTCTCTCTCTCTTTCTCTCTCTTTCGCTCCTTACACGCACCTCTCTCACACACATGACTCGCACGCTCCCACACATCTTAATTGCGATAAACGTCTATAAGTAATGTATATTTATATTTATATTTTCATATTTATATTTTTTGTATTTATATTTATATTTTCAATTATATTTATAGGTTTTTATATATATTTATATATATTTATTTATATATTATATACTATTCCGCTCCTTTTTACGCAGCATTCACGCACCGGTGCGATTGTACGCCCGTTTCTCAGTTTAAAAAACTCATGTGTGACTCCGCCTTTCTCCTTCTCTTCCTCTCTCTCTCTCTCTCTCTCCTCCCTCTCTCTCTCTCTCTCTCTCTCTCTCTCTCTCTCTTTCACTCTTTCTCCCTGGCGGCGTCAGACTCCATACTCTCTCGCATTGCACAAAATAGTTACCCCCTTATATAGTAATCGGTAATCGTAATTCGTATAATAATATATTTATATGTTATCATAATAACTATGTGGTAATATTAATAAGAATAATAGTAGCGTCGTCGTCACGATCGACAGTTTCTCTTTTGGCACGTGACGTTCTTCTAAATAACACCGCAAAGACGGCGAACCGTCAGCTCTGTTCGCGATCCTCCTCTCTTTTCCACCCGCGAGAGAACACTCTTATTATCGGCGCGTTCCCCCGCTTTTGTTTGTTTGTTACATGGCAGTAGTAAGTATGCAGTACGAGTTATGTTTGGTTGCACATGCACCCATCCCAGGACCATCATTATACTATCGCAATCGGCGGCGGCTTTATCGTCGCCGACGGTGTGAATTCGTGTCTCTTTTTGATTCCTATTTGATTCGCTTACGGTTATTTACAATGTACAAAGGATTCTCGGCCGACGGGGGCACCCGCGACTCCGTTCTTGGGGGAAATACTTTGATTGACTTCCGAGGGCGACGATTTCGCAGCAAAAGACCCCGCCGATTTGTGGGGATGTGTAGCTGCCGCTTCTTCCTTGAGCCTGAAGTCCGCGCTCCGATATACTTTCATGTGTGTGTGAGATTTACGCTATATTTATACATACGTACAATAATTCTTTGTTTTTTTTTCTTCACTTAATTGGTAATTACCAAGAAGCTATCGAACTGTCGTTTCTCGAGATAATGAAACACTTTTCGGTCGCGATGCTACACGCTCTCTTAGAAGGATGGTGGATAGCGGCACAATGCAGCTCCGTATTTTGCGCTTTGTTCTATTTGCTCGCACAGAATTGCAATTGCTTATGCAGAGCAAAAATATAAACGTCAATGAATGGTGTAAAATGCCCTATATGTTATATAAAAAATTTTTAAAAATTTTTATTTTTTATTTACAAATTTTCTTATCTTTTATATAACGTGGGATATATTTTACCATTTATTGACTTTTGTACCTTCACTCTAGATAAGCATTTACAATTCTATATAACCAAAAAGAAAAATACTGAAAAATACGAAAGCTCCATTATGTCGGTATTCAACCTCCCCTTAAAATGAGTCAGAAAAAATGCTTCTGATTGAATCAGTAAATCAAAGCACTACCATTAACGATGATTGCTGAGAGTTCACTGGTTTTCAGTGAAAACGCTCTCGCTTTATTGCTGCGTTTTACATCTCATTGATTTTGGCAGTGGAAGTGAGATTTCATAGCGAAATATGTGGTAGATAAATTCGTTATATGCCGTGCTAACTCCAATTTTTTTTCTGCGTTCGTGATGATGAAATTAGCGACTTCCATGCACTTCGCGTGCAATGACATTGTCTGTGCTCGCAAAGCACATCGATAATAGGAATGGTGGCTATTATTAACTAATCCTTTCAGCGAGATTTTATTGATCGCGGTGCTATATTTAACTGTGAACCCACTAGAGTTATTTAAGTATAGCATTTTAATGAAGAACACATCAATTGTATTTTAGAGAGCGTGGTTCGACTCTGGCAACCTTATTTAAAAAATAGCAATATTGTGATAGACCAATGACAGTATTCAAGAGAGAGAAGGTTCGTAGAAAATTTCTCGAATTAAACGTGCACTTTCCAAAGCACGTGACTTCAGTGAAGAAAGTAGTAGCCACGGACAGGCGAACGGATAGTGTTCAGGATTTCCGGTTATCCCACATGTCGACCTCGGCTGTTGGTCGCGAAAATAATCCTCGAGGCCTCGAGTGCGCGGTGACCGGTCGCGATTCGAACGTGCCGACGGTCCAATTATCGTTGGCATCATGATTCTGCATGGCGACAATCGCGTTCCAATATTTATTAAGGAGTGGGCACTAGTCTCTTAACTTCCTAAGTCACAACGCTTCATGCGTCGAAATCGACTGCAGATCAGCTCGGGGCGAACTGCATCGCGAATTATTATAGCGCGGAGTCGACTTCTTCTTTTTTTTATCTTTTCTCTTTAATGTCTTAGACTCTTACGATTATTGCTCTATAAAAATATCAGTGCTTCCGTGTTCCAATCGCTTCGACACTCGAGCTCGAATTATTTCATTTCTGGAAAGAAACTGAAAGAGAGACTCCCTCGTGTGCGAGAGGCTCTCTCGCCACAGTTCGCACTCATCGCAAACACCTGAACGCGACGACACACCGACAGCCGAGGTCGCCATAGCGGAGAGACGCCGAGAGCGCGCGTATCCTACCGTCTCGGCGTCTACGTGATGTACTCCGGCTTGTCGTTCAAGCCGGACCAGTGTCGCGGGGACGCCGGCGTCCACGGCACCGCCACGTCGAGCGTCGCGATGTTGACCTTCCGCTGGAAGATGTACTTCGGGCTCTTCTTCTTCGGGCTCTTCGGCGGCGAATCAGCGAACGTGACGCTCCTCCGTGGTCTCCTGGGCGGCGGGGGTGGCGGCGGGGGTGCCACCAGCGGTGGCGGCGGGGGCGTGGGCAGCGAAGCGGCGGGCGAGTCGCTCGGGCTCTCCAGGTAGTAGTTTACACCTGGGTATGGGTATTGCTGTGTACCTGCTCGCCCTCGGTATTCCCAATCGCGTTTGCTGGAGTGTAGTACTGGAAATTGCAACGGCCTGCGTTACGACAGCGTGTCGCGGTCTCGCTCGGGCTAGTAACCTTCTGATCATGGCAATTTCTCGATTATCGTTTCTCGTACGGACGACTTGTCGTCGTTGGATTTTGCACTAATTTGGAATCGACATGAGGAAAGAAATAAGGTGAAACGTCCGGCACTCTTGCGCGGATTTAATCAAACAATCTTATATTAAATTCAACACAATTCGCGTGTCCCAATTTATTCACCTTTTGTGTTAATTTAGCGCAAGGAAAATACGTCGACAACGTATTTGTTGATTCAACACAATTTACCTGTGTGTATACTTTACTTGATATATAAAATATATCGTCGAGAATGTACGGTCGCGAACAAAAAGGTTGTCTATAATTTTTGGGGAAAGTTCGTGAACTCATGGAGTGAGTTTGTGTGCGCTCATGAGAGCACTATCCTATTGGAAAATAAATTTTCCTATTGGACAAAACGTAAAATTCACCAAACTCACTCCAAAAATTATGTTAACAACCTTTTGTCCGTAACCGTGCATGTAAAATATAAATTATATTTTAATAAACTTAGAAATGGCGTATGAACAGTTAAAATAACACAATAACAACATACTAAGTTAAGAATTTAAAACAAAAGTTTCGTATACGCGGATCAATTTCAACATAAATACATGTTTCTTACATGTTCAAGTGTAAATATTAAGGTATATGAGAGTTTATTAATTATTTATTAATTATCATTTAATTATTTCCTTCTTAAATCTCCATACATCCTAATATTTAGGAAAATTCGCACAAGAATGCCGAAAGTGAGTGCCGGCTATTGAATGTTTCACCTTACGACGTGTACTTTTCACAATTTGTGTTGTTTCGATTTTTTCTTTCTCAAAGTCAGCAAAATATTGTGAATTAAAATGTTGTATATTGAATTAGATTCTTTCAGGCGGTAAGATTCTTTTGAGTACAGCAATTAATGCTGATGCATAATAAGTGGATAGTTTGAAAGATCGGCCATTCAGATAATCTCGAAATTGTACAATACGGTGTACTAGCTCAGATATAGGTATCAACAAGAGATAATAGGAATTTCATATGTGACGAAATTTCCAGTGGTAATTCATAACAGAATCGTGTGAGAGACTGCAAGACTACGGGTGTGTGATTTCTCTAAAGTGTGTGAGAGTGAGAGACCTATTACTGCACTTTTTGCCTTTCTGAACTATATCCCACGACTTAGTGCAATTCATCGCGGTATATATCTGACTATGTAATTTTTTTGTTTTTATTCACATTTACCATCGCGTCGTTAATACAAACTCGGAATTTAATTGTGAAACTTCCTATCTGGAAACGTCTTGCTATTCTTTCCTTCCTCCTTTTTCTTTCTTTTTCTATTTGAGCCAATATCGAAAACATGGCCTTGCAGATTGCAACGACGGATGTCGTCGTCGCAGTTTGCAACACCACAGACGTATTCGCGACGGACAGAATTTTTGTTTGCCTTGCTTTGTGGACAGACACGATCGATTGAACGTAACATGCATACAAAGAGAACAAGTCAACAGAAGCAACCCCAAATTCACGCGCTTGTCTGCCGGCCGTCTATAAGCTTTGCATAATGAACTTGAGAAACGACATGCAATGCGCCGTACCGTACCGCACACCTTGTTTACGGTGCATCGTAACTTGCTTAAGCCGTGCCAAGCCATTAGCGCAAGTGAACCACTAAAGAGAGAAAGGAAAAAAGATCGCGCGATGAGGAAAGTGATTGATTGAGCGAGGGTGGAAGGAGGGATATATAGAGAATGCACGAATTCGACAGTACATACACACACACACACACACATACACACACACACACACACACACACACACACACACACATATACAAAGACAAGATCGGTCAATTGACGTGTGTCAAAAGAGAAATGGAGATTTTACAGTCATATCTTTAAAACGGTATTGCAGTGATATAATAGTATATCCATTACAACGCTCATCCCGCACGAAAAGGAAAGTTTGGTTGGATTTCTAGTAAAATTTCTAGTGAAATACGAACAATTCGAAAATTTCGCATTTCGAAAATTTTGCATTTATCAGAATTCAGTCGAAATTATCAAGAGTTTTAGAGTTAATTCTTTAAGACTGAGTATACAATTATGTAAATTGAAGAAAGATACATGAAAATCTATTTATGGAATAAAAGTTTATTTCACAAAAATAAACTTTACTTCACAAAAATAAACTTTACTTCACAAAAATAAACTTTATTTCACAGAAGTAAATTTTATATCTTATAAATAAATTTTTCTCCCAGTGTTTTTTCCCAGTATTTTTCTCTCAGTGTATATTCATTTTGGGTCCTTCTCAAATTTTTTATATTAGTGAACCAATATAAAAATAATTCCGTTGATATAATACTATCGATCCATTTTATTCAAACAGTAATTTTTTCGTTGAAGCCAATATGATGATCAGAATCGTTGACGTTTGAAATTGTGTAAAGTTTTTCGCGAGAAAGAGTAAGCAAATCTTGTTTTCTTAATTTTTTATCGACATTATCTTAAAGTAAAAGATTTTATATTTCATTACCATGATTATAAAATTTGCCAAATTTTGTAGCCGAAGCACACATAAACATGAATAAATTTTACATGAACACGAATGAATTTAGAATAATAGTTATGTATACATTTATAAAGTCGTACTTCTCGACGGTTAATTTTATTCGAAGCACAAAACTCTTTACCAGAACTGTTCTTTAAGACTATTTTATGAAAAAAATTTTTTTACTTAAACGGACTCAATTAAACAGAATTCTGCTAATTTCAATGAAAGTTTCTGAAGCATCCATATTTCACTTGAAATTGATTTATCCAAATATTTGTTTCCGTGCGACTAGAAATTTACCCCATGATCTTGATCATAGTTGGTCTCAATCAGTTATCTGTTTTGTATAAAGTGATCGAGTTCTGATAAGTTATGCAACGTAGCGTGGTGATTAGGATTTTATTAATCATAACAATTGTTAATTAGATCCTTACCAATAATTACGATCCGATAACATTACCTTATACAAAACAGATAACTGATCAACCTGATCCATAAGAATAAATTTCTAATTGAGATGGAAAAATAGAGATTTATGACCGATTTGATCAATCTTCCTCGCGACGTATTGCCCAGCAATTCTTGAAATGCAAATGTAACATCAAACTACGACGTGGAATTAGCGAATTTTGTTTCTAGCGAATTGTGGGAGACATATGATCATCAATTTAATTGTAACCTACGTTAATGAGGAATAGCAGAAGATTGTTGAAATCGGGCGCAAAACGTCGCAAGATCTTGTATGATCAACTGCAAAATGATGAAAAGTTTAAGAGGAAAACAGTTTCTTGCATAAATACATATATTATATAACGCGGAGGGGAGCGTGAAGGATATACCGTGCAGGCATATATCCACGTACATCAACACAGTTATGTATCCCTATTTTTCCTTATTTATTACGAGGCAGATTTGCATCTTGAAAACTAACAATATTGATGAACTATCATTTTACTCATCGGTATCTCTTGCAAAACTCAGTATGCATCAATAAATTGGTCATAGTTCCTGAAAATTTATCGCAAGTTTTCGAAGAATAGAGTTTCATACGCGCGCGAATACCGGCTTATCCCTTGGTTGCAGAACAGACAACATTCTAGGATTCGGTGGCGTGGTGTAGCTTGAATCGCGGCGGTATTCCATGCAAAAGCCTCTAAACACTTAAAGCTGAAGAGAGCAAAAAGACTGAGGAATTCATGCGAGCTCGTAACGGAGCCGTCTAACGCTCATTTGCGTAGAAGAGCGAGAGAGACGTCGGGCTGAGACCGACTGTGTTCAGTAGAGAAAGCTGCTTTGCAGATGTTGTAAAAAAAATTCGTGAATCTGATTGAGGTGTGCTCTTAATCTTGGCTGAGTCTAAGAGCATGCACCAATCAGATTCACGGATTTTACAGCAGTTGCAAAGCAGCTTTCTCTGAAGGACGCAACCATCGTTGCGCTTACGAAGCGCGAGTGTTGGACGAGCCCGCAACGACGAATGCACGGAACATGACGGAAGCGAGAGGAACGAGTATCGTAAGAAATGGGATTAAAATTAAGGGCGAGAGTACTCACATATGGTCCCGGGAAAGGCGCATGCATCCTCCGTCTAACTCTGCAGTCCGTACCACTAGAGACAAAAACCCAAAGTAGAACGAAAGGCGCGAACGAGCAAATCCGCACGCCCCCGCAAACCCCCTTCCTTCCTACTTCCCACCCGCATTCCCTCCCCCGCCCTCCCGCCGCGTATGTCCGTCGAGTAATAAAAAGAAACAAAAGAGAGAGAACAGAAGAGAGCGCAACACATCCAGCCAGCCGCACATCGCACGCACGTACGCATACATATGTATAGGTATAATATACATATATGGATATATATGTATGTCAAATATATCGATCGGTCTTAGTCCTCTTGGTCGATCGGTCTCTCGGAGACCCGGGCTGAAACTCTGGCACGTTAAAACGTAGCCGGGGTCGAAGTCCGGCGTAACTAACGAGAGTGTGTCCAAACGTTTACGCTGCTAACTGCATGCCAAGCCGTATACTCTATATCGTTCATCTATATATATGTATGGATAATGTATATAGGTCTCATGTATATATGCGTATGTATAATGTACGATGCTCTTGTTGCGAATGTATGTTTTATGGTACATCGACACTTTTGGCTCGAGACCGAAGGAAGTAATCGCACGACCGGGATACACGCCGCCGATCCGCTGCGCGCCATTGTCTTTCCCCCGTATGAGAAATTAGCGACGGAGGAGTCGAATCACGTCATCATTGTCTGATAGGCAATCGATTAATGAATTGATATTGCACGGAAGGGGCAGATTATGTGCGGTAATTATTAACATAATTAACCGGCACAGTTTCAACTTGTAATAATTGTGCAGCGCGTTCGCGACGAACCACGCGAATTTTGTTGTTTGTTTATTTTGTTAATATGTGCAGATACATTTCGTCGGTAAACACGTTGTTTTGTGTACTTAATTTCAATACGATTTAACGAACATGTTATTAAACAGACTGACGTTCAAGCGGTGTGAAACAGCAAATATCGCTAAATCGACAACGCACTCCGCTTGTAATTACGTATTTGTTTTTTCTTCTTCACTCCTTTTGTGAAGAGTTTCTCTCGGATCGGCGGAACGCGCGTTCGGTCGGGACGTCTCTTGCCAAACAATTTCTACTGATTACCGTATGCGAATATGCGTATATGCGAACATAAGAGTAAATAATTCGTTTCAATTGCTATCACTTACCCGTCCATTGTCGAAATCGCGACCAGCACCGATAGTGAGTCGCGCTTTCGCCTTCATCGCGTCCGACAAAGGTATCTGGAGAAAATTGGAATGGTATTTCATGAATACCCTGTGGACTTCTCTCTTTATAAGTGTGGAAGCGCTCAAAGAACGTTAGAAATTCAATCACTGAAGATTAAATTATTCTGAAAATATTTGATTAGACGAAATGTGTCAGGTTGTACGAATAGTACAGAAAACTGCAATCTCAAGCGATCATATACTACCGTCCAGAAGTTTAGAAGCAGTCATATTTTTGTGTGAAACAAAAAATCGTTTGTAAATATTATGAAAGCGACCGGGTATAATGAATGTTTATTGATATTGACGACTACTTTAGGTCAGGACACCAATTCTTTGTGTCTATGTCTAATAAATTCTTGCTATTATCTACTTGCGGTTGAACGCTTACTTTGTTTTAGACACGTTCGAATCACAGAAATATGATGTTTACCCTCATATTCCGATATCTAACCATTGTATTCTTATTAAATAGGATCTTAATAGTTGTATTCAAGCATTCATAGATACAAGTTACAATTTATGAGCTCAGTGCGCGTTAAAGATATCAGTCGGTTGATGTAACTGAGTTTTTTTATTTAATATAATTATAGGCATAAGAAGTTGGTGTTCTAATCAAAAATAGTCGTCAATGTCAACAAACATTCATTACAAGCATTTCATTACTTTCATAATATTTACAAACGATTTTTTATTTCACACAAAAATATGACTGCTTCCGAACTTCTGGACGATAGTGTACATTTTGAAATATTATTCTCACTTAACATAACTTAACAATTAATTTTCAAAATACATAACTTTCGTAATCATAAAAGCGTTCAAAAAATTTTAAAAATTAAATAAATAAAAATTAAATAATTTGGAGAATAGTAGATTAGAGAGAATATCAGGTTTTACGAGTACGCGGTTAAAAAACTGCAATCAAAATGCGCGATCATATTTTGAAATATTACTCTCATGTAACATGAACCAACAACTCATTTCCAAAATACATAGTACGCGATAGTATTACGTAATCAAATTATTTTGTCGTAATTAATAGGGTATGAAGTTATATCCTTTATGTCGACTGGCATTTCTCCGTATAAGATAATTAAATATTGCAACAGAGCCAACTCTTGGCCGACTCATCGCTATTAATCAATTGCCAAGAACCTGTCAGACTATACTGGGTCGTATCGGTGAATATTCACATTCATTAAGAGTGATTCATAAAATTTAAAATATTTCTTTTTTTTTACGTTGATAAACGGCATCACAAGCAAGGTCTAATTTGCGTTGCTCGCGCATGTTCTTGTCATCACATATATCCATCTGTGTAATTATGACACGCGATATATCGTCATATAGAGATACCAGAATATATTTAGACAAGGAAATATAGAACATCGGAATTCTTTCTCATCAAAAAATACGAAATTCTGTACGTATTTCGTTTGAAAAAGTTCGCGCAAAAATTTCCACATAATCCGTCACGCTTTTTATATCAGCTATTACGTTTACATTCGCACAAAATTACATTTACTTCGACTAAATATCTCGCGTGATATCGAGTGATAAACCAGAATCGGTCTAGATTGATATTATGCAATCAAAATTGGACATTACGCGGAACATTTTTGATTGATACACGTTCGCGAATATTCAGTCAAGAATTGGCGACCTACATTGGGCCTGATTTATCATTCGATCGTGATCTAGTGCGAGATCAATATCGAAGCAATATCAGAGGTTGATATAGAAAATTAGATACATACATTAAGAAACATATATACAGAAAATATCCAAGAAATAAAAAATATTTATTTAATGAGCACTATAGTAATATATTTACTCACACGTATTAAATATTTTTTCAAATAAGGAAATATATTTTCTTAAAACCTACGCTTTTCACGAGAACAATTGCTTATTCTACAAAATAGAAGAATTTAGTTTTAAGTAAAGATATTGAAGAAATGTTCCGCGTAATGTCCGATTTTAATTGCATAATATCAATCTAGGTCGATTCTGGTTTATGACTCGATATCACATGCGATATTTATTCGAAGTAAATGTAATTTCGTGCGAATGTAAACATAATATAAAAAGTATGATTATATGGATTATATGGAAATCTTTGCGCAAGCTTTTTTTAATAAGTATTTTTTCTCTCTCAAGTAATTTCGCGTAGAGCATGATATTGTGATATACTATTTGAATTATTACCTTCGCTCTGGTCGCTTCTGTGTGCGACTTGTAGCAGAATTCTAAAAGAGCCACGGCGAGTGCCAGGAGAAGGCCACCGATGAGGATATAAAATAGTCCCGCCACGTTGCTCAGCGATAACTCGTTTCGGGTAGCGTCCTGCTTGTCGCCGTGCCGACATTCCGTTCTTTCGTACCACCATCGTTCCACCAACTTCGCCAATTCTCCGTTTTCCTTTAGTGACAGTACCGCCAGGTTTATGGGATCCCTGTTTCATTGTCGAGCGAAAACATCGTTAAACGAATGTCATATAATGTGCTGATATGAGATATCGTATGAGAGATGGGCTGAGAGAACAATGTAATCACTATGACTCGTATTAATGCTCGTCAGTTGAAACTTGTCTCAAATGAGATATTCCGATTTTTATTCTCAATTAAATCCATGTTCTTTCGGTTGAATTATAATATATGTAACATTTGTGCATCTACAATCGCGATCCAAATGAAGGATTCTCGTCTAACTCTGATTTCAAAGTTGAGTGTCTCACTTGAAACGAATTTCAAATAATAACTATTAATAAAACCGCGTGATCGTGTCGTGTCGTAATAATTTCTAATCAACCGACTTCACTTTTCGTATCCCGCGACGTATTTCAATCACTGAGCACGAGACATGCTCAAAGTACCATCTAATTACAAGCGAATAGGTAATCAGAGCATCGAGGCACAATAATGGCAATGCATTTAATAGGGTTTGTTTGAAAAAGTCGAGGAAACTTTCTTTAATTAAGCTTCGAGGAATATCGGTTCCCTGAAGTTTCTCCTCCAATCTATTAGTAGATACGGTCGACTTGAACGTCTGAAAAAAAGATTGAGAGGAAGCCACACGGTGGCGCGCGCTGTTGCTTGTCGGTATGTGTGCCTGTGTGTGTGAGAGAGAGGATAGACATAATAAAGCTGCTGTTTGCATACCACCCCAATTACCTGTCGGTCTGTCGGCAGCGGTATTGCCTCAACGATTTGAGGACAGCGTGTGAGTCGAGAGGGATGAGATCGCGAACGTTGCACGAAAAGTCACGCGGTTAAAAAATCAATAACATGCAAATTTGCGCGTATTTACCGGCGCTGCGGTAAGCTTGCTCGTCACATTATGGAAATTAGCGTGACGACAAATACTTATTCATACATTTTTTCCAGCTCGCTTCAATGTATGCGCGACACTTTAAGATTATCGTACGATGCCTTAATAGCGCGCTTTAGAGTTTAATTAGTAGATCCCAAAATGAAAGTGTCGAGATAGCTTTTGAGTTACAAATGATTCAAGTGTTTTTTATTACGTATTAATACATGTTCTAATTTCAATATACTAATTTTATCTCGATACGTATGTTAACGATGTATTCTGAAACTTAAGGAAATGCTGGAATCGAAATCTTTACCGACAGAATTTTTTCTGCAAAGTTTACGTTATATTGGCTGCACAGAAATACAAATTCTCTTACACGATAAAAATACGTGTGAGAACGAATAGTTACTTAGTCTTAGTTTTATATAGAATGTAAGACAAAAACTAATATCATTCTGAAAATTTTAGAGTTGATATTTAGAGTGTAAATCTGTCTGTTAAACACTGCGAGTTAAAGTCAATATTCTTCTGAAAGTAAAGATTTTTAGTTTGTGTATACTAAACTGAACGCGAGTTTTGCTCCGCTCAGAAAAATTTTGAACAAAATTGCTGTACCTTTGCATTTGAATTCAGAAGCTTAAGAATATCGGAAAAGTTTGCAGGAAGATTTCTACACATTCTACATGCGTAGTTAAGTTTCCCGCTGAATATGGTAAAACAAAGCAACGCACATTTACATAAGTTCTATATGTACAAGAAATACGAAAAGGATAGCGTAATTGTGTTAGTGACAACCGTCTCTACGTTATTGATATTTTTTTGAGTTCGTCATCGACTCCAGCACCCTTTAAATAAAGTCAAAAGTTTTCACATTAAAATGTCGAAATTATAATAATTGGTATCGCATAAGTTTTTAGAGAAATGGAAAATAATAAAGAAAACCGTCGATAATAATTTAAAACATCGCCGAAAAATATTATTAAGAAAAATTATGTTCAACTAATCAATTCTAATTTATAAAATCTCACACGACTTCGAAATATAAAATAAATTCTATTATCAATAATCACATATCTCTCAATAATAACGAAAAATCGTCGAAATACTGTTTGTATATCTTGGTAAGAGAACGTATATTTTTAACATAGCTGGTAAAAGTTAATATATGGTTAATTGTTCAAAAAGTCGTTTAGGATTAGAAAACGTAAAATGAAAGGACGAGCAGATTTGGCTTGTCTATATCGGCGTGTCGGCGATGTTAACGCGATGTCGAAACGCGATACGAAATAGCCTTGGTCGATGCTAAATGTATCCTATAAGGGGTAATGACACAGAAAAGGGGGCGCGAGTTTTTTCTATGCTAATTGCGCGTAATGATGTGCGACAACACTCCGAACGCAATGGAACGAGAAGCGAAAACCGCAAAAAGGCTTGAAAGAAACAAAGACGAAGTGATCGTGCGAAAGAGTGGTAATGAGAGAAAGA
>NW_022639587.1:906174-938674 GCF_010583005.1 Odontomachus brunneus | reverse complement strand
AGGCTCTCTCTCGTTGATGTACTCGTTTGTCGGGCTCTCTATCAGAAGCGCGTACTTGCCCTTACTCGTTCTGACTCTTCGTATTCCCTCTTCGTACGACTTGACGAACACGTGCTTCCGCGAGTTCATAAATTCCCACATCTTGCTGTAGAGACTGATCTGAGATTTCTGTGGACAAGCGAGAAAGCGGTTCGAGATAAACGCGGCTTTAGATTATCAAATGCGCGTCGCGAGAATGCATTGAGATTTAACGACGCTCGTAACTCGAGATCCGACGAGGGGATGGAGCCGTGGGAATGTGGCAGGGCCGTCGTTCGCGGATACTCACTCGAAAAAAATCCCAAGTGGAGCCGTGGGCAAGAGTGCCGTATTGTACCTCTGTCTGCGACGCCAAGTCCTCGGGTGAGTTAATCGGCGTGACCATCCTCTCAATAGTTAGAAACGCGGCGAGATTTGCAGTGTAAGAGGATATTAAAATCAGAGTGAAGAACCACCAAACGCTGCCGGCTATGCGGCCAGATATGGATCTGTCGATCAGATTGTTCGGGAGACATCAGTTTAAAGCAGCAATTATGCATGTGTATAATTAGACATTCATTGCGTGTAACGCAAACGCAATATGTACTTATATCATACGAATATAATATATAGGAACATAGATGTATCTACATAGATGTAAAGTCTTAACTCATCGCATAATATTTAACCTTTTGGATACTATGCGTATAGTGACTTTCCGTTACACAACTTTTGAAAACGAGACCTCACTATACATTGAAGAAAAAATGTTTAATACTTTTAATTTAAACCAGATAGAGAAATAATTATTATAAATTATGATCGGGAAAACTATTCTCTTATTCAATTCTACTATTATATTAGTGATAATAATATCACTATATACTTGACATTACTATTATTTTCGTATTAGAATAACCAAAAAATATAGTCAGGATAAAAAATAATTTTAGTTAGATAAACCATTTTTTTCTCTCAATGTAGTGATTTCCCATTAAGCAATTATTTAGGACAAAGCGCCATTGTACACACTGAAAAAATAGTTTACGATAACTATCTTGAATTATAGTTAGCAGACGCTTTGATAAAATAATGTTTCAACTAAACGTGTAAATGAATATAATTAAATAGTTTGGTAAGTATATTAACAAATAATCTCTTAACAAGGTTTAGTATCTGTTAAAACTTGGAGACTATTATAAATTTATGTGATACATGCTATCAAACAATTTGTTAAAAAATAAAATCATATTATATATGTTTACATAGTAATACTTATTACATTACGTGATAAATATATGAAAGGACCAAATACTTTGAAAATAGTCAAACTATTTAATAATTATTCTCAAATTATTTTGTATTATTGTACTACTGATTTGTATTATTGAGTCATTTAATTAGTTCAACTGAATGAAGAATTTGTTTTACCAATTATTTTTAATTATTACCAGACGGTTAATAACTATTGTGACAAATATCGCATTCTTGTGAATTAGTTACCAAATATTGCACTAAATGCTTAACTAAATGCATTCGTTAATTATCACTTTTTTCCGGTACACTCAAAAGGATATAATTTCATTCTTAGCGGAATCTTCTCATATATGATTCTAAGAGAATTTTTCTAAAACCAAAAGAAACATCCTAAGTGCAATATAATTACTCTTTATTAGAAAAGAAATATTTTTTCGGTAAAAATTTTCACTTAGAAGAAATAGCACTTTGCAATTAGAGTTTTTTTTTATATTTTTCTTTTTGGTTTTATAGAAGCATTCTCTTCTCTTAAGACCATAATATAGGAAGATTTTCCTAAGGAAGAGATTATATTTTTTTTTTAATATATATAGTGGCTTTGTTCAAAATTATATTTATACTTATGTACTTTACATATTGCGAAATAACAAATATCGATCGCGCAACTGTTATCCGTTACAAGCGATCAGTGCAAAGCTGTGTATGCAGCGGTAGAGTCCTGCATTAAGATCAGCCATAGCTAAAGATTTAAAAATAACACATCATGATGTTATTTTAAATTTACACCGCGCATTTAACCGCTATATCCATGTGCAATATCGTGGGTTCTTTTCAGTCATTATGGTCGTTACAATCAAAATCATAACGCGAAAATTCAATCAATCTACCAGCTTAATTACGTGCGTTTACATCGGTCGGCTTTGCGAAAAATGAGCATCGAGAGAAGGAGGAAAAGGAGGAGAGAGAGAAACCGAGGGGACGAAGGAAAAGAGAAGGAAAAGCACAGAGAAGGAGGACGGTGGCCCCCGACTGGGTTCCACGAAATTTACAATTCATATCGCCGCCGGGCGAATATTTAAACCATTAATCAAGGGGGCTACTAGGATGGGGTGGCGCACTGGATATAGCCAAATGTAAATTAATTGAGACCCAGTTTCGGAGTGAGCACGCGGTCTGCTTCGCGTAAACGACAAAACGCGCGCGTACTCGTAACGATCACTTTTGTTGCGACTCCGCAGGAATGTATGCAGTTTCGCGGGAGAGTTGCAGTGTTTCCCAACCCGTGTTGTTGCGTTAACATGTCGCGGCGATGCTTCGGGCGTGACGCAAAAAGAATGATAAAAGGTCGGACATTAAAATACATCCAATCGATATATCATCGCGTTTGCTACAACGGTGATAGAGAAATCAAAAAGACAACGCTTTATTCTCTAAATAAGTCTATAATAACTAATATGTGATAAAATACGAATTTAAATTACTTTAAAAGCGCAAAGCGAACAAGAAATAACGCGACACAAAGATTCTTCGCGCGAGACACATGTATACACGGAGAAAATATTGTATTAAAAATTGCAACTAAATTTTTATAATCTTTGATTATAATGAATTATGACCGAAATTATTACGTATTTGTTTAAAAATGTTATGCACTTTTCACTACAAAATTATTAATTAAATGTTTTTTATATAGTAGAATGGATCGTCAAATTTACTATTTTTATAATAATTTATACTACAACTTCTGTATAATCCAGCTTTACATAAGAATATTATAAAAAAAATATAACCTTGACTTTTACTAATTTTACTGTAATATTTTCTTCGTGCATATACACTGCGTCATATATATGTTTTATCATTCCCTCAGGAGTTACACGATTTTCAGCCTTACATATATACATATAAAGTCAAAAAAAGTCGCACAAGTATCTTTAATTATAACGGTAATTATGACACAATGTACGCCTACACACGGGCTGTCCAAAATAACCAAATAAACTATTTTGTTTTAATGATATATCATCTGAGACTTGAGAAATCGACTTCTTTGTATGCATTGTTCGTAACGTGCGATACGTGATAATAGATCTACAAATTATAAGCAAGAGAGAAAGAAAAATGTTTAAAAAAGAGATTGTTAATTAAATTATTTAAATTATTTAAATTTAACAAGCGCGGTACGACTTCGCGCAATTGTAGTACATATCGAATGCTATAATCTAGAATCTTATATACTACGTGTACATCGAAGAAATGCGAGATGTCATCTGAATTCTATCGCATTACAGCACAGTGTGTTTTGAAGCACAATGTAGCGCTGCCACGTGAATATTCTATTCATGCTGGACTCTCCCACCTGCTGTAACAATGTTTTGAATATGCGAGCAAATTGTGCTTTGTTTGTAGATGTGGCACTTGTCTGCAGCCTGAAATGTTGGCTCGAAAATCATTATCCAAGCCGCGGCATTATGTTCTAAGATCATATACTATACGATGGGACATATCCAAGCGACGCTAACTATACATCTCTACGACAATAGTAGCTTGCTTACACAGAAAATTATTATGATGGTTTCACGATTCGCGAGAAACGACATACGAATCATATGAATCGTATAATTCTGCATGCTAAATGAAATTCGTATACTTCACAATAAGACGATATCGAGGAAGATCTCAAATAGTGACTGCAAGGAATTAAAAACTTGGAGAAATTGAAATTAGAGAAACTCTTAATTTTGACGATAATACGCTTATATTTATGTGCTTGAATAACACTTAACGTCTGTTGAATATATATTTGGAAAAAATTTATTTAAAATTAAATTTAAGATGAAATAAAATTTATTAAATTACTTTTTATTATAAATTGTAATTTTATTTTTTTTTTGCTTCATTTTTAACGTGGTTTTCATGTATAATTTTGAGGGAGTTTTGAGAGAAAAGGGAAGTCGGAGAGACTAGACCAGTGGGAGAATCCAAGGGTCAAGGGTTATGTTTGTTGATCATGTGCTTTGTTTACACATTTATTGTGAAAGAAACGATAGGAACAAAATCGCAAAATGTTCCTTCCAGAATATTGGCACTTCTTCCTGTGTTTCATTAAAATTAGTACAATATTAGAGTTAAAAAGTATAAAAAATTGATTTAGGCGCTGCCGAGTGCATTTTCGAGCCTCTCAATACTTCGTGTTAATATTCTCCATCGTGATTGAATAAACTTCAGTGACATGTTATTAGTTATGATAAACGTATGGTACATTATTTCGGTAGTATTCGGTAATAAAAGTAATGCATATGCATCATTTACGAAAAAAATCACCACTTTATAATCCTATCGACTTCTACCTTGGTTTGTTTTAAAGAGAAAGATTACCCCTATATGCAAAAAATTAGTCTACTTTTAAATTTAATATTTTCAATAAAATATAGTTATCTAAAACTATCTAATAGTTATCTAAACTTTTCTAAAAAGTCAACTTTTAGTCAGCATACTGGTAACATTTCTTTTGATTATTTTCTCTTGCTCAACAAATTTATGAAAGAAAGGATCGCGTTTTGTTGGCAAGTACGCTGTAAAAGTTATACATATAACTGTATGACTATATCGGCAATCATAAATAGCATGTATAGAGTAGCAGATATTAACCTGAAGTCGGAAATACGTGTTCAAAAATTCCTTGCAGTCATTATTTGAAATATGTTATCTTAAATTTAAATTTTATGTTAAATTTGTAATTTATATGATCGGAAAAATCCAAGTTTATTAGCCAAGTATTTTAAATATATCAATATTTAAGCTTAAATCCGCCATTTTGGCTTTAAATTTTGATAGTAAATTTGAAATCAGCGCCTCCAGAAGCTTCTATAATCGGCTCAATGTAAAACATGACTTTTCTGAAGAAACCGGAAAGGGTTAATTGTTGATGTTATCGACTCGATGTTACTCGTGAAAAAGAAAAGCGCGCGTGGAAGAAGCGCAGAATAATAGCTCGCGAAACGTTGAAGAATGTGCAAATGAATGCGCGGCCGGTACATGTGTCGCGCTCGGAATTTTTGCACGTGCGGCACACTTTATTCAAATGAGTTGGCCTCGCGCGGCTACCATAATTGCCAGGGGAGCGATTATGAAGCCGATCTAAATTACGCGTCGCACGATAGCCCCGTCAATTTTTATCGTACGGCCCGAGCCGCCCGATCTCTTCCGCGAATCGTTCGATTTAATTTGTATTATAATTATCGCGCGATACGAATCTAATCAATCTGCATTTGCCCGAGTTACGGGGCTAATGTTTATGCCATTAAGCACAAGCGCGTTTCGATAGCGCTCCACATCGCCGATCTTGACGAATAGAGTAATCGGTGGCGCGGGCGCACGTGCGAAGGAGTGCGCGAGATAAGAGCGATTGAAATGTTTACTAACGAGAGTATAATGACGCTGCTGATGGCGATAACGCGCATTTATCGCGAGAATAATGTACGATGCTCGCTCTCGCGAGCACACTCGGAGACTGAATAATTTGTAGTAATCGCGTTTCAAAGCGAACGTAACGCAGCTCTCGAGCAAAGTGAAAGATTCTTCATTCGTGATACATGCACCCACACACTGCTCGTGGACCTCTCAATCTAACGATACTCATCCTCCGACGGACGTGAGGAATCGACTTTTTCTATATGCGTCGCTTGTAACGTGCGATACGGGTAATCGATCTGCGAATTACAGGCCAGAGAGATAGATACAGATTTGAATCTATGGGGTAAATCCATTGCAGGTGCACATTAAAAAATTAAGATTTCCAGTACAGTGCTACCTAAAATAAAAAAGTGAACAGAAGAAAATAATATAAAAAATATATTTCATAAGTGATAAACGAGCAAATATTATTATAAATTATAATGATACTTCTAATTCAGAAAGAAATTGATTGATTAATGGATTGAACGTTTCTTTATTGTTTCAGTACTTCTAAAAACATAGTATAATACGATTAAAGAAAAATGTATAAAACATTATATATATGTATATATATATATATATATATATAAAATTTGTATTTATACAAATAATAAATATTTTAATGAAAGGAAAGAAACTACTGCAGTAAAAATACACAGAGTATGAAAGAATATTTAAAGTATACAAAATATTTATATTTTATGAATGCTGACAACATATTTATTTAAATCTAAATTTTTTTATTCAAACACAACTTAAGATAAAAGTACTAATACTTAGACACGTAGGTAATTCTAAATGTTATTATTGTTTTGGTCTTTAAATACAACTATTTGAATTTTCAACATAAAATATACATATATTTGAATATATACACATATTATATGTTGAAAATTTAAATATTAGTATTTAAAAATACCACAGTAAAAGAATGTTCAGGATTAAGTAGTATGTGTTCGGGCATTAGTATTTTTACCTTATTTTTTATAAAAACTTTTCATATTTCTTTTACTTACTTACTTCTTTTGATTTTTCATACTTTTTTTCATACTTTTCATACTTCTTTAGGTTTCAAAAAAATATATATCTTTTCTTATTTAAGAAATAATGTTTCTTACAAAAATATATATAAAAAAATATATATAAAAAAATATATATATATTAATATAAATAAATATGTTATTATTGTACCTACTAAATAAATATCTTTTTATTTCTTACATATTTTTTCTTTCAATATAATTATGTTTGAATTCATGAAAGAAATACTTTCTATCTGCTCTAAACAATACTATTAGAGTATTAGAGTTTATAATATTTGTACTTATAATATTTATAATATTTGTATTTATAATATTTTGTAGCAGGAATCATATAGGAGCTAATTTTGAACTTTACTAAATTTCTAGATGAGATTAGATAGGAGGGAGAGAAACAGAGAGAGAGAAGGAGAGATCGTTTGTTCGTTAATATTATCCTTTTCGGCCCGACGCGGTCGAACGTGTCTGCCGAAAAGTGTAGGGAGCCTTTTAAGTCAAGCGCGAAGGGCTACGGACGCCTTAACAATTTACACGAAAGATTTTAAATGTCGACAGGGAGGAGAAACTCTTGGAATCTTAGCCGATTCATCCTATTACCGGGCTGCACGCTCGACCTGTCTCTAGTAAAGGGGGCTATTCTCCCTGTGCCTTTATGTACTTACCTGCGCTTATACCGCGGAAACGGAAACGGAGGGAGGCTAGAGTGGGCGGCTATAATTAGCCCGAGAAGAACGCGAGAGCCACTTGCGCGCGCCGTCCTCTCTCTCTCTCTGCTCCTCTCTCTTTCCTCTTTCTCCTCCGTCTCTCGCAAGTTCGCATCGGCGAGCCACCCCTCGAGAGATAAATATCTGAGCTCAGTCGAATTCCGACTAATCGCGAAACTGCGCGCGACGCACATGCTACGACGTCCGTTTACACAAACCCACCCTCCGTCTCACTGTGACAATTTATAAATGTCAAATCCCTTGGTAATTGCGCGGGATATTTCCCGACGAGATATGAAGTGGTCATACTCGTTTCAGCTTTCGTAATATCGAACGCGTTCTCGGTAATATTAGATTTTTACATTATATTTTCGCCGAAGAGTGGATGAGATTAATTGAAAGAGGAATTTCGTTGAAATACATATTTGAAAAAGGGAAACCGGATCCGACGTTGCTGAAAAATACCGGTGTATAATTACGATATCGTGTTGCCGAATACGCGAGCCGTGCAGAATCACATCTACGTCTATTACGCGAATTTTGGAAGCGCCTCGAGCTGAAGTGACAGTCGCGTCGATTCGCACGCAGTCGGTGAATCGACAAAGGAACGACGCGCGAGAACGCGCTTCCCCCGCAACATGATTAAGATCCGAAATTGTCGGCATGAATAAGAGCTGACGTGTGAACATGCAGTGATTAGAAGAAATGAGATGTTGAATGTGCGCGAAGGTAGCATCTCTTCCCGGCTGGACGTTAATTGCTGTCGGAAATTGATAACGCGAATACCGTGTTTACCTGGGCGATATATCGCAGCCCTGTTGCATAAACGCCGCTAGAGCGAACCAGAGGCTGTTTACGATGCTGAAGTCGTTGGCCATGCTGGAAGTTGGCATGTGGGGTGAACCTTGCGGCGTGTGAGGATGCTGCAAACTGGGGTCGTTCCGTCCACTAATGGCCGAATCTGTGCTGCCGCTGATGGTTAGGACTCTCCACTCGTACGGCGAGAATCTATATTATCGTACGGAGTCAGAGAAAGTGAGCAATCAGTCGAATGTTAGAGCGATATTAGTTCTCGAGTGGCGATGGGTATTTCAACAAGGCTCAAAGAGACGCTTGAGAGTTTATCGTGTCTCCTATAGGCTAGTTTGTGGTCATGTGGAATCTGAATAGGTGATGTTGTAAATGCACGCGCATGATCATGTACCAAGAGAATATACACGGTCATTAAAAAACGACTGGCGACATTAGTTAAAAAATAATGTTAGCATTCCACGTAAACGCGGGGAGATTGCATGTCCCGGTTAATCATGTGAATAAATACATTATTGTACACACAGCAGCACGCAACGGACGGTCGCCTGCCAATGTCAATAAGTCGTAAGAACTGCTTCCAAGCTGCATGGTGGCGACGCTTGACAGATATTCAAATAGACTTTCATGATTATCACGACGTGAGACAATTGATTGTAAAAATCTTGCAAAGTTTTTTTAGTAATGTTTATGAAGCAAATATTTTAATGTTGAATTAATCATTAAATTTACATCATGTTGAAATGTATATTTTTTGTTACAGTGGTGCAGCAACAAATTTACTAAAACTCAGATTATCATATCACATTTTATATAATATATTATATAATATATATATAAATATATAATTATTATATAATTATATATTTTATATAATATATTGTCTTGAGTAAATATTTTATATTTTTTCCGTAAGGTATATTCTATATGATAAATATAAGTATTATGTGAACCACTTATAAGGAATGCAACTTTTACAAATTGATTAGTAAAATTACGACCAATTTACGTATACTTGTTTTCCTGGATAATGAGTAACATAGATTTTATAAATATACTTAAAAAAATATACTCATAAAAATATACTTAAAAAGATATATTTAAAAAAGGACTTTTATGATTATCACGACGTGAGACAATAAATAGTGGAAGAATTTTTTAAATAACGTATATGAAAGACAAACATATTGTACTGAATTAATCATTGAATTTACACTACATAATATTTTTTTATAAATAAATTTTGAATTATATTTTAATTAAACAACAAAAATTTACTAAAAATTACATTAAAATTTTCATATTACATTTTACATAATTTATTGCTTTGAGCAAATTTTTTTCGTATTTTTATTGCGTTTTTATTTCGTTATTCCATGTAATAAATATGAGTGTTATATAAATCACTTATAAGGAATACAATCTTTGCATAAATTGACTGGTAACTCAAATACACAGATGTATATTTAGCAGCAACTGTACTAGTCGATTTATAAAAGTTATAAACGTCTTTTAAATAGTTCATATAGCACTTATATTAATACGATAGAAATAAAGAAAAAATAATCAAAATTTTCTCGAAATAATATATCATGTAGAATATAATATGAAAATCTAAGTGTATAACTTTTTATTAATTTGTTGCTGCATCAATACAAGTGAAAATTTACTATTGCATGATGTAAGTTTACTGATTAATGCAGTATACCTTTATTTCATAAATACAGTAAAAAAAAATTATAAAGAGTCCGTGACCGATTGTTTCACATCGTGATAATTATGAAAGTCTATCCAGGTAAAGTTGAGGACAAATTTACGCAATTTACGCCAAGTATGCTGAGCGTTATAAATTTATGTTAAATACACTGAGTTTTAAAATGGTTCGACCATTATTTCTTTATCTATTTTAGAACGCTCTCAATAAGATAACTTAACTTTTGAGAATCAATGAAAAACAATTCTCTTATTAGAATATCGGCTGCGTTTCAAACTGCATCGAGGACAGAGTGTTGAAACCCGTTTGAAACCTGTCTATCTGGATATATTTTGGGATTCTGACTCATTAGCCGTAAAAGTCGCTCTACCAACGAGTCGTGGAGGTTCTGAGAAGATAAGCACAACATTAATTCTAAAGAAAGTCGACAGTCCAAAATTCCGCGCACTCTCACGTAATGTCGCACGCGTTGTGCTCACAGCTGATCGTGTATCCAAGTAGAAAATCTCGCCCGACCGATATTCAAAAAGTCTCATTAATTAAAGGACTACTTGAAAAGTTCCTTCGCACGCTCATTAAGCCATCGTTAAAGCGAGCGAGGAGCTCGCGCTCGACGCAAACGTTCGCGTCGAGATAACTCGAACGGTATACACGTCATTTACTCGGCTTGCTCGATGTCGGAGCGGCATTAACGGACAAGGTGGAACCGCGACCGTTTATCCTCGTGACGTTGCGTTTTAATGATGCTACTGTGATCGCCACTTATCGACGGAATACTGCGTTTGATCGCGCGATCTAACCCGCGATAAGAAACACAAATACGTGCGCGCTTACTTAGGACGGAATGAGAAAAAAGCGCGGCAAATGTATCGTGCGGTATGTCGGCATAATTTGCTTGCCGTATCGCGATAAATGCATCTGTAATTATCGCGCCTTGACATACAATTGCGACGCGACGGTAGGCACAAGGTCTGTACAGGCGGAATAAAATCGCCATGGCAAAGCTCCTCAACTCGCGTAGTCGTTGCAAATAGCCGGCAGTTTACCGTCTAATTGCGGAAACGCTGAGACACATTAGCTGATCTTCCTATAGTTAAAGCATCTGGTGCAGCTGCAATTATCAAGCTAATAAGATATCGGATATATCTAGCCGCAAGAACACACGGCGACTCATCTCGTCGTGTGAAAAAGCCGAGCTAACGGAAATCGCGCTGTAATTCGATTCGCATTATTGCGCGAAAAATCGTGCTTTTTGCAGAGGGCGTTTCTCATGAAAATGTTACATATTCCGCGAGAAAAAAAGTTCCTTACCTCGACACAATAAACAGGACGATGGAAACTGCGATGTAGGCGAAAATAACGCACACCCAGATCTCCTTGCTCAGCGGATTCAGAAAGCTGAAGACCCCGGGTTTTTGTTTGATGGGCTTTTTTATCATGATGCTGATGCCGAGAGACATGAACGGTTTACTAAAATCGATCACGCGCTCCCGTTCGGAGGTGATAGTGATGGGAGCGATCGCTATATCGGCCTCCTGCAAAGTAGAATGGTCAATGTGAATGTCAACTTCTGTGGGAACATAATTAGGCAGCGATGTGATGCGATGTTTGTCACTTAAATTGGATGATTCATAAATCAGATTAGTGGGGAAATATCTTATATTGTGACAAAACTTTAACTAACATGAATTTGTGGGGACAGCTCAGAGAAGCTTTGAAAGGCTACCTTTGAGGACTAAGTATTTTCTATGTCACTGATCGAAATCGAAAATTTATATATTTTCCAGCGTAATTATTATATGTAATTATGAGGACAGGTATCAGAGAAATAAAAGCGAAATTAATCATAGACATACTGAGAGAGAAAACGTTACAGTTCTTAAAAACGTGTTTTATTTTTCATTATAACTTTTTTCAACTTCATTGAACTATGCAAAAACATTAAGAGTCGGTTTTTCAATGATAGTTTAAACTTAGATTTCTACTTAATCTCCGTTTAAACAAAACAAACACATTGTTAGAATAGAGTTTAAACTTGAATCTAAGTTTAAACTGCTATTGAAAAATCGGCCCTAAGAAATTTTATTTTCCTCGATCTCATATTTTATTACTCGAGAATTTTTATATTTCTTGGTATTTTCTATGACAACTAAGATAAAAAGCATCGAATTTTGACTATTTTTACGAAAGTTATAAGAGAATGAAAATGCGCTGGGGGTAGAATTTACCCATGCTTAGGATTTACTTCTTGATGTTTAGGGTTCTAGGCTTAAATAAGATAAATAGCTTCTGTAAAAAAACTAAAATTTGTAAGGAAATGCATATTTTATTATTTGAACAATATTTTATATTGGTATAAGTAAATATGTTATCCGACTAAATATTTTTTTTAATTTATTAGATATTTTTTCTCTCAGGATGCATATGACACGTGCTTTATATGCGTCAAGTTTCCGCGCAGTTGCAACTCTATTCCTCAATTATTGCATCGTAATCGAATTTTTCCAAGTAATTCAATTTATCCAGCAGCAACCAAACATTGTGAAAATTCTTACTTCATGCTCTGCTTATAAAAGCTCAGTTAAAGTGCAATAATTGAGAAATAGAATTGTGTGCAACTGTGCGGTAGACTTTGCGAGAATAAAACGTTACACGTGGCTATGATAAATCACGCGCTTTTGTCTGTTCGAAAATGTTATTCTTATATCTGTAACAATTATATTTCCATAAGCGAAAAATAGGATTACAATTACGCAGTGAACCTAACGCGAATGAAGCGCGTATTTATGTGTGGCTGTGATATATTTCGCGCTTTGATTTCTTTGGCGTACACACCTTTGCTTTTTACTCACAATTACGTATAATATTGAAAATTATGAATTCTAGTCTTTACGATAGATGTATCGACTTCGTTGCCTGCTCGATTCTCAGCTACGACATCTTCGAGACTGCGCGGGAACGAATATACCTACATCGGGTGTTACGGAAAGCTCGGTTTGCCTTCGGCTTATCCTAAGCTCCCTCCAGATGGAGCTTAAAACCGGCTAGCAATTGTCGAAGCTTGCAAGCTCCGGGCATCTAGTGGAGCACGTTCGAACTTGTTGTCAGGAGATAAAACAGCTCCTTCGTAGCCCGTTTCGAGTACGGCACGGCGATCAATAGTCCCCCTCTTGCGAGAAACTGGGTCCAATTACTCGCGGCGTCTTTTTCGCGCAAACTTCCGGGGCTGGGCTCGAGGTAGGGAAAAATGCGCGTCCCTTGTCGAGGATGTAGCGTATACAACGAAATTACCGGAACTTACCTTTCTGATAAGCTCCCCGACCATGCCGTCCCAACCGCCCGGTATGTCCGGGTTCTCTGCGCCGTATTTTCCGTCCTTCACGATCCGCAGCTCGTCTGAAAATTCGTAAGAAAGTACTTTACGGGGCGCACGAAACAGCATTTCTTCCGCGGAACTTTTTCCATTATCGATTCCGCGCGCGAAAGAGGCTTCGTTACGTCTCCTAAGTTGTCAAGGGTGGGGCTGACTTCGGCAAATTCCACCCGCGATAAAAGTGATTCTTGCATGTACGATTATTCCCGCACGAGTCAACCGGAGCTCGTTAGCATTGATAATTAGGAATTGCACGGGAGAGCGTACGCGGCCGAGGGAAATCGCGAGATAAAAAGTCTTCTTCTCCTTACCATTATTTCAGAACCGCAGGGAATCCAATACGTATTGAACAATTTCCGAGGATATATAATCTACATATCTCGCATTAATTAAATTATTTAACGTTCTCTGCGATAGCAATTGAAATTGTCCCGTTTTGGATAGTGTGTAATAATGCAGAATAATTCGCTCATTTACTTAAGCGACATAATTATGATAAATCATGAATATATTTTAATAGCTATCGTCAAATATTGAACCGGTATAATTGTGATCGCTGTTCAAAAAGAAGAGTGAAATATGTATATATATGTGTATTTTATATATATTCATTAAGTATATTTATACTGATGTCACTAATTAATTTAAAATTTAAAATTGAATTTAATATTTTTCTCGAATGTTTAATTACGCCATTTTTACGAGCCATTTTTATGGATGTAATTTAAAAAAAACATCTTTTGTGGCGTCTATCATTTTTGGGGTCATCAGGTGTCTTTCTTTCCCCCCCCCCCCCTCTCTCAGTCTGTCTATCTCTTTTCCTCTTTTACGAGAAACTTACAAGATATGCCTAATTTTTTGGCGATGAGATCAGCCAGGTCCTTACAATAGCCTTCATAACTATCGTTTCCGATCAACACTTCACCCGTCTCCGACATTTTCTTCATTATATATGGCTCCTCCTGTACAGCAAAAGTCATAATGTCATAATGTCAATGTTGTACGGATCTTAAGGAGGTTGTAAGGCAAAATCAGTTTGCCAAGAATTCATTGCTACAATGAATTGGATCTGCATTACATATGAATTGATATCATCTAACTGCTCGCTATAGTTAGAACAAAATTGACCACTCGAAAATTGAGATGTTTAAAATTAAAGTTGATATTTTTTTACGCGTCCCTTGGGGTTAACGTGTTACATTTAATTTCTACTTTCGATTTCTTACAAACTAAAATCACGATTTTAATGGAGAATTCTTATGATATTAAAAACTGATATTTTATACCAATATTATACACAAATTTCAGAATTACTGCTCGTTTTGTTTGGAAAATACAGCGGAGGAAAACTCATAATTTATAGATACGTATAAAATAGATAAGAACACTCGAGATACATATACTTGTATACATATTTAAACATTTATTCAACTCTTTCCATTATCTATTAGGTTAACTGATAAACAAATTAACCATTAATAAGAAAAATTAATTAATAAAACATTTTTTTATTATTATTTTCGTATTTGTAATATTGTGTGTGTGTATTATATATATATATATATATATATATATATATATATATATATATATATATATATATATATTCACATATTATCATATATCATTATTCATCTCAAATTAAGATCTGTTACTTAGATATTGAAATAAGTATATAGAAACGTAATTTCGATAAATAGTAAATTAATGAGTGATTCCTTTGATGTGCCATTGAAAATACAACAGTTAGCCTTACAAGAAGCACGTCTCGCGACCAAAAATATACACAACTTGACTTACCATTATAGCAGTAACGATATACGTTTTGTTCTTCTCGATCTCCGTATGCGGACGAAGTCGTATATATTTTGCGGCTATCGCTTGAAAGCCACCCTCGTCGGTCCACTCGGCAACCTGCAACAACAGATCACAATGCAATTCTCTCGATGCGAATCTCGAGAAACGTAAGCCAAAAATTTGCATAAACAATATGTGAAATTATTATTAGATAGATATAAAAAGAATCAGGCGTTGTTATGTGTGTATTCATCTGCGAGACTGACGATGTAATAGAGATGAGTTACATTCAAAATTGCGGAATCATGGAAGACGCAAGTATAAGTATATTATTGGTTACACAAAGCATGAATTAATTTCACGTATATTTCGTGTAAACAGTAATAACAATCATAACGATATGAGGACTCACTTTTACCATAGCGCTGTTCACAGTCATCTCGACAACGTGAAGCGTATAATTCTGTCGTCGTCCGTCGTCGTTGAACCGTATCTCTCCCGTTAGCCCTTCGATCTCGACCTGCGAGTAAATGAATTTTAATTGCGCACAGTTATAATCGCAGATGCCACCCAAAAGTAATAACAGAGCATCGTAATACGCGCGTAGTATTTGGTGTCGCGTGTGTGGATCTTTACGGGAGCGAAAAAGAAAGGGAAAACATTTAAAAGTACAGAGGAAGGGGGAGAGAAGAGAGAGAGAGAGAGAGAGAGAGAGAGAGAGAGAGAGAGAGAGAGAGAGAGAGAACGGACAGTGTTTCTTAATGTCGAGGAGTAACGGCAAAATATTACAGAACTATAAATTACGAATAGTATTTAAATACGAAAATAAATACACATTTATGTGTAATCGCTGTTATGCAATAACGTTGCATAAACAGTTTACACGACGGTAACGAATGAGATGTTCCCGGCATGAAGAAGCTGAATGTGGCCCAACGTGAAAACGATATTATTCGGCACAATAGAAAGAGAGAGAGAGAGAGAGAGAGAGAGAGAGAGAGAGACGGGCTATCGTCTAGCGGAATTTATTGCGAAAATCGCCTCCTATGTGATTTTAAACTCTGCGTTATTTTTTCGCTCGACTATTTTCTGTCGTCGCGCGGCGGATTTAAGCATGACATGACAAATTGCCAAACGGGGTACCGAAGTAAAATACAAAAAAATAGGGTGATATAGGATGGAAGAGTAACGGCATGTATACGTAAGGGACGGAACGGCGGAGGACTATTTGACGCGAACGCAGGAATTCCACTGGAGTCGGAATAACCGCCAATTACTGTCAGGCGCAGAGATACGTCGAGAAGGGTCCGTGGCAATTTCGGTCGCCGCGGTATTTCGCAACACATCGAGTACCCCTGTCCTTTGGATCGTGTCTGGAGAATTCGAAAATAAATCGACCCGCTCTCCCTCTTCTCTTTCTCTCTCTCTCTCTCTTAGAATTACTATAAAAGTTAGAAGTACTAGAGCTACAGATGATCTGCTCGCACTACTTATATGTAGGACTGCCTTCTTTAAGAAGTCTTTTAGATCATACTTAGTTAAATTGTAGAATGAACTGCCACAAAATATAAAAAATGATAGGACGTAGGATGAATTTAAGACTGACTTCTATTCGTTGTTACTGGACAGAAGCAAAACGTAAAATTAATTCGACAAGGCTAAGCACAACTAGCCGGATTTTACCCTGAGGTATTCTCAACTTATTCTCATGCTATATAATTTTAGAATTATGTTTACTTTACTTACATTACTTACATTACTTTGTTACAACAAATATATATAATTTCTACGTTTCAACTTCAATCTTTGTTATAACCATTACTTTGATATTAGTCATGACTCGTTTTTGTATACTTTTTTGTTGCGCCGGAGGGCACATAGTTCCACAGCGCCTAATAAATACTGATTTCTCTCTCTCTCTCTCTCTCTCTCTCTCTTTCTCTTCCTCTCTCTCGCGCGCCCTGAACCGCTGATATACATGCATTATCGTTATCATGTCGAAATCTCGAAATAGGTGTGATAAGATATTACATTACGTACGCGTAGAAAAATATTATTCAGCCACTAAGAAAAGCGATTACTCAATTGACAAACTTTTTTTCTCAAGTAATAGTTATCTTCAAAGAAGAATATTTTCTTGATGCGCTCTAGTCTTCAAATATATTCATCACAAATATGTTCACTGCATTACACATATAGAATTATGAGAAAATACCGAACAAACGTGTTTTAATTCAACTGATTGGCGACCGATTCGAGCAACATCAATCGAAGAATGTTCAATTGACGATTGAATTCAATTAGGAACCGTTCGATTACCAATTGATATGAGCGAGGAGGATCAAAGATTGTTCAATTAACGAATGGACTTAGCAAATTTAATTAAAGGTCGTTTAATTGGCGATTGAACTTGGCAAATTTAATGAAAGACCGTTTAATTGACGATTGATATGAGCAAGTTCAATCGATTCAATCGAGAAGCGCTCGTTTACTTAGGGTTACATTTGGCTTTGTAGATGATATCTAATATTTGGAGCATCGGGATATCGTGGAAGAGATGTTGATGAAATTGAAAAACGCTAAGTAGGACCTGTTGAGAAGGAACTGCTCGTTACTGATCGATCTTCGATTGAATCGACTGAATGTGATCATATCAATCGTCATTTAAACAGCTATTAATTAAATTTGCTAAGTTCAATTGTTAATTGAACGATCTTTAATTCCCTTCGCTCGTATATATTGTCAATTGAACGGCCTTTAATTGAATTCACTGAAATCAATCGTCGATCGAACGGTCTTCGATTAAATTTGTCGAAATCAATTGTGAATGAAACGGTCTCCAATAGAATTAGCTCGTATTAATTATCAATTGAATAAATAATATTACACGATAATTATATATTGTACGATAATTATTCAATAATTTGTACTATTACACGATGAAAAAAAAATAACTCATTGCTCGCATTCCTGTTATCGTGTACTTAAAGAAAGAATTCGTTCTCTTTACAGAAATATAAAAAAATCTTTATCGAAAAAGAAGTTGGTTTGATTCTGTGCAATAAGTGAGTCGAATTTTTGTTTTAATTTAATATACTTTTGATTGAAATGTTAAACTTACTAGGAAAGGATTCAGGATGTATCTTAAATCAATTTGAGATAAAATTATAATAGATTTGCGGATATATAAACTTATGAAATAATCGAAATCAATAACACTTAGTTAGATTCAGTATTCAGTATTTTCCTGTACGTAACAACACGCATACGTCGAGAGCCCGCAATGTTAGACGTTGAAAAATCCAAATTTAACTCGTGGCGGTCCACGTTGATTGGCGTATTTATTTCACTCCATACATAACGACTAATGATACATAATTTATGCACAGAATTACACAACGAGCGAGTAATTATGCAAACTCTAATACATATACACACATCTGTGCGTAATTCGCAATAATTATGGAAATGTTACACGCGCCAGCCTCACTCGTTAATGAGATTCATTTACCTTTCTTAAGAGTCTCGAGATTTTGTCGCCGTATTCCCACGGAGTCACCCAGCCGCGGTTGTTGTTGCAGTCCAGAGATCTCGTCCCGTTTGTGGACTGGCTGCTGCCGGGAGTCGCTATTCGTCTCGTGTTATTTTTATCGGTCCTCTTTCTCAGAAACTTGTTAAAGGCTTCGACGAGGACAAACACGGCATCGTACATCAGAGCAGCTTGCGCCTAATTTTGACAGTAAATTAGTTTCCGCACTATCCACGCGAATGGATCGATCCCGATAAACGAGATCGGTCGCGAAAGAGGATGAGAAAGAGGGGGAGAGGACAGGGAGTAAGCTTCTTTCCACTTTCTCTCCTCACGATCCGTCGACTTACTCGAAGGAAAAGTGAGAATTTTCGATAAGAAGTTCTCTTTTTCTTTTATTTACTTTCTTGTTTAAGTTCTCCTCGTCTCCGCGCGAATGTTCCTCGACGGGATCGAGTGGTTGGCGAGATCGAGAAAGGGGTTCGTCGTCACGTAGGGACATACGTAAATTCGCAGAGACAAGAGTACCTCGGGCACTTCGCCAATGTTGGAAAACCGCGTTTGGTGCTCACTGAGTATAACGATCGGGCACGATAATCGTTGCATTAGATTGCATGCGGCCTGTCTCCGAGCTTTCAGATCCATAGATACTATTCCGCCCAACCTTACCCAGGAATCCCGTTAATAGTGTATCCATTTTAGGGATTCTAGTCCGCTGCCCGTTGTCGCGTAGCGAAAATCACGCGAAACGACCGAGTGTATTTCTTACGGTCCCACGACACTGAAAGTGGAATGGAATAACAGATATAAACGTATAGTTACAATTATCTATTCATGTAGACGCACATATTTGAATTTTATATTCTAAATAAAAGCAGCAAACATACAGATAAAACCTCATACCTCATAGAACTCATAAATAGATTTGTATCATTTTCACGACGTGAAATAATCGATAATGAAAACTTTATAACTTTTTAATTAGGAAAAACCGGAGTTAGATGTTCTATATTTCAGAATTTTGAAGTTACAATTTCTCAGACAACTAATTATTATAACTCACTATACAAATATAGTTGAAGTAATCTTCTATGCGTTAATGCCAACCTCGATGCTATTGACGATCTTATTAACCTATTTATAATAACTAAAATACAGCAACGAAGAAAATATTCTTCTTGACCATTTTTGATTCTGATAAAAGGTTTAGTAAGCCAGTAGCGTAAGATAAGAAGGCCACGTATAAAATATGTATCCTGATTAGTAGTTTCGGAGTCTTCGCGAGAGGTCTCCACAGCCCTCCTGCCGGCTCTTAATTATGGGCCAACTTTACTTTGTTCGCCCATATGCTTGACTTCAATCATTTTATGGACGAAAATTGCTTATCCAAAACTACATATCAAACATTCTTGCAAGAACCTTTATTTTAGCTAATAACATATCATTTAAATTTATTCACTCAAAATATTAATACAAAATTTTGAGACACTCGCAAATTTATACTTTGCTACTATTAAATCAATTTCTTTCTATTTGTTAACTGTTATATTATTCTAATTGTAATGAAACTTAGCGAAAAATATCTACGTTCTAAAAAAATCATTTCTACAGCCCCTCTCAAGACGAATACTAGGAAAAACATATGAACAATATACTTCTGTGGTTATCTAGGTCTGATTTCCATTATATTTACGAGACAAATATATTGGATTTAATTAATCATTAAATTTATACCATACAAAAATATAAATTTTTTTGTTACTGATTTAGCTACAAATTTATTAAATACATTTAGATTTTCATTTTACATTTTGAATGACATGTTATTTTGAGCAAATTTTGATTATTTTTTCGTATTTCTTCCGGGTTTTGATTTTATTATCTTATGTGCTAAATATGAGTGCCGTATGAGTCATTTATAAGGAATGCAACCTTAAAAATTATAAAAAAATTGTAACCTGTATAAATTAATTAGTAGAATCGTTGCGAGATTCATGTACACCTGTCTAACTGAAAAATTTTAATTAATATGCTATTTCATTACAATCGTAATTCACTTCGTCATGATCTCAACGGGATTCCGACAACATCTCCAAGTGACTTAACAAAAGAGCGTCACGATATAATTTTTTATCGTTTCAATTATTCCGCTCGAGCTACTTCCGACACGCGCGCCGACTTGACGCAATCCATCTTAACCGATCCTTAATTTAAACGTCAATTTATCAGCGATTACCGGATGAAAAAGCGTCTCGCGAAACGGCACGGTCGCGCCGTGGAGTCGCCGCGCGTCGTTAAACGCCAGTTAGTTTTTGTCAGGTCCGCGTGAGAGCGCGAGCTCGCCAGAAAAAAAAAAATTGTTAACGTGACGGCGGAGGGAAGAATCATTAAGAGGAACGCGAAACATGGTCCGCGCGGGCGCACAAGCACGGTCGAACGAGCGGCACTTTATAAACACGCTGAAAAGTCCAAGTTTCTACATGCGGGTGCAGTTTAACAAGTTTAGTCTCAAGCCACCGTGCACACAGAAAGCGCGCGAGCGCGAACGGACCGACACCCGCGACGATTCTTGTTTGATTCTCGTTCCCCACGCGAAACTTTCCTACCGTCCTCGTCGGCGACGACGACGGATACTAGGATAGGAGGACAACGAGGAAACCTGAGAAAGTATTTGGTCCATCGGGAGAGAATCGGTGCACTCGACGGGTGCTTCGGGTGTTTCACGCAGAGGGATAGTTTTCTCCCCGGGCGCTACGCCGTGGAAGTGGCGAGAAGCCATCGTCGCACAGAAGATAGGCATGCGAGAAAAAGGACGGAAATGAAGTCTCACAAGAGAGAGACCGTATAGGTATATAGGTGTATATGGACATACATACGTTGTACGTATATACGTGTGTATGTATATATGAGTGTCCTAGAACAATCTTCGAAGCTCTGGTGGAGGCTTAATACGGATTAATGTAAACATAAAAGTCCTATATACTATGTTCCGATATTCACTATAATTATCAAAATATTTATAATAATATGCAAGATAATATGCGAGATGGCAAGATGAGATATGATAGTGACGACATTTATCATCGTATGCTTGTATATTAAATCAAATTGAACAAAAAGTTCTCTATCTTCTTCCTAATAACTTTGTAAATTTTTAGCTATTAATTAGATTAATATATTATCGCAACCATGGTGAAAATTGAAATTGGAGAGTAAATAAAGTGTAAATGAAGAATGACGGAATTGTAAGTAAAGCGTCTACAAAGCGTAAATTGAAACATCGGAATGTAAAGCAAGCGGGTAGTATACTAACCACTTGCTTTACGTTCCAATGTTTCAATTTACACTTTGTAGGCGCTTCACTTACACTTCCGTCTTCATTTACACTTTATTTATTCTCCAATTTTCAATTTACTTCATTTACTTTATTTACTCTCCAATTTTCTTTATTTACTTTTCAATTTTCACCAGGGAAGCGACCTTCCGCCAATATTGTTTAATTAATAATTAAAAATCTACAGAGTTATTAGAAAAATGGTAGAGGACTTTTTTGTTCAGTTTGGTCTAATGTACAAGCACATGAACATTGCCATTACTCATCTATCATATCTCGCATGATCATTCTCAAATCTCTCTAATTAATATCTTGATAATTATTGCGAATATCATAAGACGATATAGGATTTTTATGTTCACATCAATCCTTACAAAGCTTCCACAAGAACTTTGAAAGTTGTTCTGGGACACCTTATATGCAAGGTGATTGCACGCAATGCGTACATCCGCTTGCGGTCAAGATTATTGTGTGTAGATAGAACTTATCAAATTGAATGAAAATTTTATACCTTGTTTTTGCAAACGAGCAGGATAAATTTTGAAATATTGATAACAGAAAATTGGCAGATGAGTTCATATGATGCGGTGGGATAAGCTTTTTAGGCAAAGTCTCATCCAAGATGTCTAGAATCTATTGACAGTCTCTTGGCAACAGCAGACATTGCGTAATGCTGGGTACTGAGTGTTCAGTCCAATAAATAGACCCAATAAAAGTTCATCTTATCGCATCAGCTGCATTCATTCGCTAATTTTTAAGCGATTTTAAGAAGAGAAGGTTTGTTTGCATGTTTCCTTATAACACGAGAATCGTTAAAGATATTGTGATGATATTTTTTATAGCTTTTTCAGTGTGTTATCTATGTGGTTCTTAGGGTGCGATTCATTAGACGCTATAAATACTTTGAAATTATATAGTAGGAACTATATAGCCATATAAACCAATCATGGTCTTTCTTCAACAATTTCTCAGCGTTTGTAGAATTTAATGGGTCGCATCCTTAGGTTAGTATCGCTATCCGAAAATATCCTGGAAATTTGGTAATTTCATTACTTTCTCGAAAATCCAAGGACATCTAGAGATATAAGAAGAAACTTTTATTTTTAACTTACTCAAAAAATCTTTTTTTAACAATTTTTTTCAAAAACTTTCTTCAAACGATTTTAAAAACAAACCTTTAGTAAATCAAAAAATATGAAATAAAAAAACTTTTTTAACGTAAATAAACAGCTAAAAACTTCAAAAGCATAAAATAATTTTGTCTCAATATTCCTAAGTACTTACAACCCTAATCTAATATACTAACATATTAGAGGTTGGTTTGAAAAAATTAGGTAGATAATTAATTACATAACTGTAGAGAGATAAACAATGAAAAAGATATGATTATTGATTCAATCAACTTAGGTTCTCGCATCGATTTCTAATATCGATAGAACATTAAAATAGGATTGTAAATGCATAGAAAAATATTAATTCAAAATTTTTCCATACTCTTTCTTTTCTCTAGAATAGTTTACTTTTATTAAAATAATTTTTTACTTCATACTCTCTCTTTTCTAATTATTCATCTTTAATTGATATCTCAATAATTGCTGTAGTTATTTGCAAAACAGTGGAGGAAACTTTCTCGTTCAGTTTCATGAACTCTGCCTGTACACAAGCGGATGTACGAGTTGCGTCAGACACCCTACGTGTATGCACGTACGTGTGTATGTATATACGTATGTATACGTACGGAAATGGATTCACGACCGGCGCCTTGAGACGTGGCGGGATCCAGGCGATGCCAGCCGGTCAGGAAATCCTTGACGTGGGGTCGAGTGGCGTCCACGATGCGAAAGCCGGTGATGTTGATGGCGCCGTACTCGATCACCTCGCTCTCCCATCGGTCGTCCATTATCTGATTACAGCGAAACACACAGGATTGATACGCGTAGGAGACGTGCACGTGGGTGGTCGTCGCCCGCGATACTCGCGCGCGCGCGATCGAGTTTGTGCCACTTTGAAAGAGCCATTTTCTACTTTCGGCTACTTTTCGAAGACGGTCTTAAAACCCCCGTAAGAGTTTGCAGTTGTGCGAGAAGCTGTCGCACCAAGTCGGCCGGCAGCGCGCGGGAGCTCCTTGATTTGCCGTCGCGTTTCAAGTCGGCTCTCGAGAGTCGCTGTAATATCATTACGGGCGCGTTATTACCGCGCCTTACCTTTGTGCCCTGAAATGAAAAAGGGTAATAGGGCTGTCTCGGCTCTCGATTTTAACTTCAGACTGCCGGCCGTATTTAATTACTTGGCCCCGTGAATGCAGGCGCCGCCCGTTTCAGCTTCACGCCGATAGCGCGTTGTTACCTGCGTATTACTTCGAGGTAAAACCTCGAAACCGGTGGAAAGCTCGTGCCGTTCGTGTTAACGCGCGGCAGTTCTTGCGCGGCGGGAGGCGCGGGTAAGGCTCGAGAAAGCGTGGAAATTGATATGTCTGCGAGAGAGAGCGCGCGCCCAGCTGTGGTGCGAGTATTGCGAACGAGCGAGACGATAAGTCCAATTAAAATCGCGATTACTTACTTTCGCGATCGTTAAACTAACGAGCGAAGTATGGAGAACGAGGGTGCAGAAGCCGTGCGCCACGGCAAGTGCCGCGGAAGGAGAGCTTTTGAAAACGGCGTAACAAACGGCAAACGGCTGGCCCACCCGAAATTCAACTAATGGTACCCGATATCTGATTACGGATGTTATTATTAGACCCGTGCGCTACCTCCGATCCTACGACCGACCCTGCTCGTTATACTTTGCTCTACTACAGCCGCCACCACCCTATCACCACTACAATCACCAACACACCCGGCCGTCTATCATCATCCATCAACCGGCCGGAGATAATACATGACCGTCGTTAATGTTGTATGCGTGTTTAACTTCGTCTCGCGAACGAGTTCGGCGTGTTACCAGTTTAATTTGTCGGTTCGATATCACCGCGTCCGCCGCCATCGCGACGTTGACTTTTGAACTTTTGCATTTGCGGTCAGAGGGTAGATAAAGTTTCGCAATATCCAACATCGCCGCTGGTGCTCGACAATTATTGGTCTTAAAAATTCGAAAGCTCGAGGAATTCCCTCCTCGCTTCAAAAAATGAAATAGCTAAACACGATTGCACGAGTGACGTATCAGCTTCGACAATGTTTATTGGAGGGAATTGCGATTGGTAAGCTGCAGCGGTTGGCGAAAAATGCGAACGCGCAAGCGACATTTTCGAGATAAGAGAGGCGTAGAGAAGATCGGGGCTATATGACCGGGGTATGTTGCTCATATACTTTTACTTAGTATTTATCTTGAGAGGAATAGTAGGTACAAAATTGCACAAAATGGTCCTTTTAGAACATAAATATTTTTTCCTTAGTTTCATTAAAGTCAGAATAATATTACAATTAAAAAATAAAGAAAAACTGATTTGATAATAGCGGAATAAATAAATTTCCTAGTTTCTCGAAATTTTGTATTAATATTCTCCATCATAACTAAATAAAATTAATCAATATGTTACTAGCTAGAATGAAATTTCTTCCAATATTTCTATATGATACACTGTTCCTAATAATAAATGCAATTTTCGTTCATAAAATGATTGAAATAGAGCATATGGGTAGACGAGGTAAATTTGACCCATAATTAAGTTAACTTTCGGCAGGAGGACTGTGAAGACCTCTCGTAGACTCCAAAACAGGATACATATTTTATGTAGCCTTCTTATCGTATGTTACTGGGTTATTGAACTTGCTACCTGGATCAAAGATGACCAAGAAAAACATTTCCATCATTGCTGTTTGTATTTTGGTTATATATATATATATATATATTACAAAGTAAAATATACGGTTAATAAGATCGTGATGGATATTAACGCATACATAGAAGAAGGTTGCCTCTATCATGTCTATACAGTCAGTCTAGTCAGTCACAACAATTAGTTTCTTGAGAAGTTGTAGCAAAAATTGTTCGAAATTCTAAAATATAGAGCATGTAGTCCCGGACTCCCCTGTTTATTTAACGTACTGAACGTACAGAATACGTGAGCGAAGCGCTGAGGGGAGTAAATAAGACTGATATCCGAGGGATATTGGTCTTTCGGTCACCTAATTAATCAGCAAACGTAGAAAATTCCCAGGTCCCAATACCGAGTTTGATTTGGTAGCCTGTGAAAACGTAACTTCCTCCGTTTTATCGTCCAGGCGGCGTCCAGAAGCGTGTTCATAATTTGGTGAAATCGACGGAAGAACACGTCGACGGAAATGCACGTGCCAGGGAAAGCGCGATTATCTAAGGGAGCTGGTTAGACATCAGCGATTGTCTTACGGTCGTTGAAGCTTTGAGTCGATGGACACGGCTAGAGGTGGAGCGAGGCGGGGAACGGGGGATGAAAATGGCGGAAAGCGGGGAAAATGTGCGAATCGACACGTCTACGCCTCGGTGGCGCGGTAAGCAACCGTTTCGAGAACGACGCGATAAATGACAATGGCGTGCCTCGTAGAGACGGAAGTGGATGTACATGCAGGGTATGTACAACTATCTTCGCCAGGGTGTAATGCCGCCTGCTCTCCTTGCAACTCCTTGGAAGCCGCTAAACACAAGCAAACTGTCCTCTAAATTCTGAAGTACAGCGTAGACATCACCAGCGAAGATCTCGGGCCCTTCCCCTCAGCCATCCAACCTCCTCTCCCTCATCCACCCCGCCCTCCTTCCACACGCTCGCTCGACGGAGCGTTTCGTGTCAGTTTGAGCGACGGTGCTGGTTGTTTCGAAAATTTCGCCATGCCGCGAATTAATCCGTCATCCCGTTACAACGCAGACAGTGTACCAGTGAGAGTACTTGCGCGCGATAAAGACGCGATGCCAGTGTTTTGCATATCGGATCCCTTTATGGCTGAAGAGACTCGCTATGCTGCAGGTCATCGAGTTTCGATTAAGGCGAAGGAAAATTCGATTTTTCGCGCGATAGTCACTTGGTGTTTATCCGAAACTAGAATTAAACTCCTGCTTATAAAATGCCTAGTTTTCCTCAGTTCCTTGTTTTGTTTTTTAACTTAATATTATTTTAATTTTAGTGAGACTCTCAGAGAGGAAGCATCTATGGTCTAAAAGGACAATTTTGTATATTCATTGTTCCTCTCAAGATAGATACTAAAAAAGCACATGAGTCACCTAGACTCTCACTTTTTCGGCAAGAGTTTTTACTTAAAGTATGGGATTACAGGAAATAGCACTTCGCGACTAGAGTTCTTTTCTAAAGTGTTGGGATATTTTCCTTTTTGGTTTTAGAAAAATCTCCCCTCTTGGACCTATATATGAAGATTCCGCAATAAGATTATATTCCTTCAGATATAATTTTGTTTTGATAAATAGTAATTTATGAGTAGCATTCTTTGATGCGTCGCTGAAAATACGACACAACTTCTTTAAAAACTGAATTTAGTTTATAAGATCAGAAATTCTATTTCTTTCGATCGAGACGCGTTTGGTTCGTTCATTGTCGCGTCAATTCCTCTCAAAACCAATCTTTTTCTTCGTGCATAGTTCTCAAATAACAATCATGCTGATAATATAATTTTGACATTGACATTGTTTTGCGATTTGTTAGCAGTACGATTCGACCATGGAAATTTCACTTAACGAACATTCCCGGAATTATAATGTTACATGCGCCACATATTACACCTATGGAGCATATTAAAGCGAGAACTTAAAAAAGGCGAGCGAGCGAGCGAGAGAACGATCGGTGTCGGTAGGAAAAATTTCAGTCGGATAATGTGACTTGGGAAAATTAACTACGTAGAGAGTAGGACAAAACCAATATTTGACAATGAGCGGCCGAGGAAATTAGTAGAGCGTGATAATCGTCAAAACTGCTAGGGAACTCGCGCGCCGATCCAATATGCACGTTTTCTATCCCCTTCCGATATTCGCGAAGGGAGGAACGAAAAACGGGAGTTACCCACTTTGAATGCGCTAACCGTAGAACGAAACGAAGGGGATCGCGAGATGAAATTCCATTCTCCTTATTCTACGGCCCGCAGACAGACTTTCGTTTCGATCGACTTACCAAGCCACTCAGCAAATAATGATACGTCCTCTTGCCCAAAGCCACGTCTCTCACGTGACTCACCACGATATCCTTCGCCATGTCCGTTGGGCAATCAAGCACGACGTATTTGTTACTCCACCTGAAACAATTCGCCGACATTTTCGGAATCAGTCGCGAGCGCGTCTGCGGGAATTAGGTGGGAAAAGCGTCGCGACACCGTTGAATTTTCCATCAGAAGGGAGAGTGACATAAGTCCGGCCAGAGAACACCACCGTTGGCCGTTGGCCGCAGCTAACGCGCACGGCTTTGTCGCGTTTGATCGATGCACCGCGGAGTTTGCATGCTCATTTCGTTTGTTAATAATTGGATATTGTATGGCAATTTGCAATAACGCTGTTGTTTTCGGTAACTACCACCACCACCGTCACCGCCCCATCAGTACTATTACTATTACCGCTACCATGCTCGACCAATTCAAACCACCGCGATGGCAATTACTCGCTGTTGTTGATTACTTGCATCGCGCAAATGCGTAGTCGCCGGTGAACTGTAGCGTGAACTCGCCAGTCGTGCCGCGACCAACCTTATCCGTCATACACCAGGGCACGCTGTATTTGCAAGAAAATAATAGTCGCACCAAAGCATCGCCGTGCCACGAGATTGGTATTAGTGCAATTTTCATTCCTGATTACAGGAAAACATGAAGATATACGTCATACTTTACAGAAATCTGATTTTTTCCTATCTTTTTTCTCTTTAAAGTAGTTTTGCCTATTGGTCTTTTTTCTCTTTAATTTTCTGCTGCTTGTGTATGAGTACAATAGAATATTTTTATTGTTTACTTATGTTTCATTGTTTATTAAAAACAGACAAATAAATATGTTTTGCAAAGTAGCATGCAATCCAATCACTTGGATAATGTCACTTAACCCATTAATGCCTGAGCATAAACTGCAATCTGTGGGCTTTTCATAACTATGCAAAACAGGACATGGCAACAAAACATGTTCAAATATAAAAGAAATTAATGTTTCTCATTTATTTAATCAATAATTGTTTAAACAAGTTATCAACAATTTAAGTTTTTTAAAAAAATAACAACGGGAATCGATACTACGGAAAAATTACAAAAAAAATAGTTATTACTTTTGCTAAATCTTTTATCAATTTGTTGTAAAATTCTTATAAGCAATTACTCAAATAGTGTTGTTTATAACAAATTGATACAAAATTTGACAAAAGTAATGAGTATTTTTTTAGTAATTTTTCCTATAGAATCGATTTCCGCTGGTAGTTAAAACAATGAATTTTCAACATTTCGTTCAAACAATTATTGTTTAAACAAATAAAAATGAATTGAATAGATTGAAAATGAAACAAATTGAAAAATGAATGAAACGAAATTTATTTACGTAAGTTGTGATCAAAAGTAGTGTATTTAATGCCTGTATGAAAAATGACGATTTCAAGAGACTTTTTATTTAAAACCGTACTTTTAATATCTCTAGAAACGCTTGAAAAACTGCCCAGTTAATTGTTTATAAGAATTTTACAACAAATTGACATATAATTTAGCAAAAGTAATAACTATTTCTTTAGTAATTTTTCCCATAGAATTGATTCCCGCTGTTAGTTTTTTTTAATTAAATTGTTAAGAATTTTTTTTTAAATTATTGATTTAACAAATAAAAAAATTTATTTTTTCTATATTTGAACATTTTTTGATGCCATGTTCTGTTTGACATAGTTACGAAGAGTCTATAGATTGTAGTTAAGACTCATGCATTAATGAGTTAATATGGAGTAATATACAATTCGATTGAGACAACATGCTACACATATGGCAATTTAACTTTAAAAATTATATAATTTATTGTAGGAAAATAACAAAAATATATAAATTATAAGAATATTCTAGTCTGTATCTAATACTCTAGTCAGAGGGTAAAAAGATTTTTTAATGTGAAAAATGAAGATTTGAAATTATATTGACAAAATTCAGTCAATACAATAGCTAAATTATATTTTTATTTATTAAATGCTATACATAGGATTTCCTTATAAAAGGAATGTGCTTTTTAGACAAATGCTTTTTATTATCGTAATCTGTGCAATGCACACACACACATACCGCGGTAGTGTCCTCCCCGAGATGGTTCGCCAGTACGTTACACTTTCGTATTTGCGTGTCGGATCCGTTACTCGTAAATTCACGAAAGTAATGACGGATTTCGCGAAGTTAGCCGATGAAACTTATTTTTCTTCCATAATATCTACGAGCGAAGCATGCTCTACTTGGCGCGCGTACTGCATATCACCGTAAAAAGGGAAGAAAGAGAGAAACAGAAAAAAAAGAAAAGGGAAGAAAAAAGAAAACGTAAGTATTCGCAGCCGGGAATAACAGGCAGGTCGGTCCCGCAATATTCTTAGCGAAAGAGGCGCAGCACTTTTATGTGTGTTATATGTTCCGACATAAAGACTCACCGGTTAAGTTCCTCCAAGCTGCGCAGAAAATCGATCGCCTCTGACATGTTCTGTATTCTCTTGACGGTTTCGACTTGAAAGGACTCGTTGCCTGGTTTCAGCCCCTGATAAATCTGCTGCAGCCTGAGCAGTCCTGAAACCCACGAGCGTTTAATTAAATTATAGGAAACGCTCATACACGCGCCGCGCAATATGGCTTCGACACTGGTTCGGGTTACCACTCGTCGATGTGTGCGTCTTCCGAAAATTACATACGCACGATTGCGCGTTACACAGACCATGTCGTAATTCATTGGCAGCCTCTGTTCAGTCTGCGGTTTCTCGCAGCGGTGTGAAATATCGCCTGTCTGTGCCTCTAAGTTATAGAGAGTGTCGTAGATCGTAGATTCGATTTGGATCGCCGCGTGTTTTCGCCGTTGACGAAATTTAATCGCCTCATAATGCATGTCGCTATCATACTATTATTATGCGCACGCGACTCGTCGTTGTCGCGATATCGGGAATTTTCTGTCCCTCGTTTGTTCGATTTTCGCGTTACAACATGCTGTTTTATTTCAAGACAGTTGGTCCATACAGATCCGTTCTCTTAGTAATATTTTACAATTTTAGCACCATATTAATGAAAATACGATCTGCACATTTGTGTTATTGTGTATTGAAGCTGAGAGAAATAAAATTAAACTTGGTATTATCTACATGTATCGTAGGTAAAAATTGTTTTCATTCAATCTGAAAAACAAGTTTTTAGTAAATAATTAAAAAAAATGAAATAAAAGGATTAAAAAAAATAAATCGCCTTTAAATAATTCAAACCTTGAAAAAATTAATTTTTAGTCAATATTCCTATATTCCTATATAAAAAATATTTAGATTCGATATTCTTCGTTTAACTTAATTTTAACAATATTAAAAGTCGGCGCGAGAAAGATAGGTGGATTACTAACTATATATAGCTGTGTAGAAAGATTGTTAATCAATTATATTATTTATATATTAATTTGTCTCAATCAATCAGTTTTCACGATAACATCTAATAAAGTTAGAATATTAGAATAAGATTTTAGATATATAGAAATATCGATCTAAAATAACTTCATATTTTTTAGGGTCATAGTTTTAAGATTTTTTGAAACAACTTATTCTTTTTTAAAAGATATTTTTGGTATCACAGTTATAATTCTAGTCTCCAAAACTACTTTTATACTTTTAAAAACAAAAAGATGGTATAAAACGGAATGTTAGAAATGTTATAAAAATTTATATCATTGATCTCGTGAAATTTATATGTACTAAATATAACTAATACGTAAAAGTACGTAAAGTATATAAAAATACGGGAAAACCTAACCTAATCTAATCTAACTCAACGTCACGATATTTTATAGTAGCGTGTCTTTTATAGTAGTAGTGTATGTTTATCGGTATATATGATATATTTACAAACTTGTACTTAATAATGTACTCAGAAATACAAAAAACGGATTCCTTTATAGATTTTTGAATATTACGTAAGTTTGATTGTGGTATTTTCTTGCGATAATATCAATACTGTACATCACACGAACAAAATATTATATATTATATTTTTTTTATACATCCTTATATAGGTACCCATATAGCACAAGTGTTCAATAGATATCCTAAAAACGTTCTAAGAATATTCGAATATTCTTAGAACATTCTTAGGATATCTATTGAACATTTGTGCTATATATATTGTTTTCTTTTCATATAAATTCTTTCTAATTGTACTATGTCTCTAACAGTGCAAGAATAGACTGTTAGTGATCTGGCTTGCTAAGAAATCTGTCTTGCTAGTAAATTTAGAAATATTAGGACCTTAACTTAGTTTCCGCCCAAAAAATACTGAGAAAAAGCATTTATTGTAAAAAATTTATTTAAATTATTTCAA
>NW_022639587.1:905143-906164 GCF_010583005.1 Odontomachus brunneus | reverse complement strand
CGAAAAAACACTTTATCGCGTTCCATTTTTCACAAAGCAAAAGAAATTGTTGTTTAGGAAAATAATTGTGTATGCTGACTGAATGTTATCGAGAAATGTCGAAATTAATCACAAACTACCTGTTTCGTTAGTAATGACTACTAGAACTGTTTGCATTGCCATCTAACATTTGCGGGCGGAAACTAAGTTAAGGTCCTAATATAACAAACATTTTTTAATAGAAGAAAGAGAGAAATTCAGTTTCTAAAGTAAAAATAGTACGTATGAGAAAAAAAAATAATAAATTACAGAATAAGATCAATTTATTCTTCAATTACAAAATTCTATAGTAATTTTTATTATAAAATTCTCTTTGTATGATACATGTTTTCTTAATATTTCATTAATAATTTTATTTTAATAATTGGGTCTATCTTGATATGGTGTGAAATTTACGGGTAAAAATTAATTTATGGTTGTTTAATCAGTAAGATCTCTATCTTGCTAAGCAACACAGTCAGAGCAAAATTTCGCTAGCAAATTTTTACAGTTTCTAGAATATAAACAGCACATATAGCATGGAAGGATAGTCAAGTATTATATAATCTCGATCTGTTCCACAGTTACAAAATTCTACAGTAATTTTTATTGTAAAATACTTTACATAAATCATATTTACAGACATTTAATACAAACTTGTAGAACTCCCTTGTATTATATTCACTATTCACGTTTTTGTATTCGTACTTTATAACAATATTGTCACGGACTAATATGGAACATCGTGGAGATATTAAAATCATAATCGCGATGGTTCTTCTATTCGAAAATAATAGTCTGTTCTTTATAAAACGCCACGCTTTATGAAATTAGTTTTTAAGTGCTTATGATACTGCTTACTAATTATATCTCGTTTCCAGTTCTCTTGTAACGTTTACAAAATGCCGCGTCTCTTAAGAAACAGATTACATCGAAAATAAAGAAAAAATGAAAAAAACGTTACAGCTTCGTGAAATATGAAATGTATATATCTTTTTGTATA
>NW_022639587.1:900480-905133 GCF_010583005.1 Odontomachus brunneus | reverse complement strand
CTTTCGTTTCGATCGACTTACCAAGCCACTCAGCAAATAATGATACGTCCTCTTGCCCAAAGCCACGTCTCTCACGTGACTCACCACGATATCCTTCGCCATGTCCGTTGGGCAATCAAGCACGACGTATTTGTTACTCCACCTGAAACAATTCGCCGACATTTTCGGAATCAGTCGCGAGCGCGTCTGCGGGAATTAGGTGGGAAAAGCGTCGCGACACCGTTGAATTTTCCATCAGAAGGGAGAGTGACATAAGTCCGGCCAGAGAACACCACCGTTGGCCGTTGGCCGCAGCTAACGCGCACGGCTTTGTCGCGTTTGATCGATGCACCGCGGAGTTTGCATGCTCATTTCGTTTGTTAATAATTGGATATTGTATGGCAATTTGCAATAACGCTGTTGTTTTCGGTAACTACCACCACCACCGTCACCGCCCCATCAGTACTATTACTATTACCGCTACCATGCTCGACCAATTCAAACCACCGCGATGGCAATTACTCGCTGTTGTTGATTACTTGCATCGCGCAAATGCGTAGTCGCCGGTGAACTGTAGCGTGAACTCGCCAGTCGTGCCGCGACCAACCTTATCCGTCATACACCAGGGCACGCTGTATTTGCAAGAAAATAATAGTCGCACCAAAGCATCGCCGTGCCACGAGATTGGTATTAGTGCAATTTTCATTCCTGATTACAGGAAAACATGAAGATATACGTCATACTTTACAGAAATCTGATTTTTTCCTATCTTTTTTCTCTTTAAAGTAGTTTTGCCTATTGGTCTTTTTTCTCTTTAATTTTCTGCTGCTTGTGTATGAGTACAATAGAATATTTTTATTGTTTACTTATGTTTCATTGTTTATTAAAAACAGACAAATAAATATGTTTTGCAAAGTAGCATGCAATCCAATCACTTGGATAATGTCACTTAACCCATTAATGCCTGAGCATAAACTGCAATCTGTGGGCTTTTCATAACTATGCAAAACAGGACATGGCAACAAAACATGTTCAAATATAAAAGAAATTAATGTTTCTCATTTATTTAATCAATAATTGTTTAAACAAGTTATCAACAATTTAAGTTTTTTAAAAAAATAACAACGGGAATCGATACTACGGAAAAATTACAAAAAAAATAGTTATTACTTTTGCTAAATCTTTTATCAATTTGTTGTAAAATTCTTATAAGCAATTACTCAAATAGTGTTGTTTATAACAAATTGATACAAAATTTGACAAAAGTAATGAGTATTTTTTTAGTAATTTTTCCTATAGAATCGATTTCCGCTGGTAGTTAAAACAATGAATTTTCAACATTTCGTTCAAACAATTATTGTTTAAACAAATAAAAATGAATTGAATAGATTGAAAATGAAACAAATTGAAAAATGAATGAAACGAAATTTATTTACGTAAGTTGTGATCAAAAGTAGTGTATTTAATGCCTGTATGAAAAATGACGATTTCAAGAGACTTTTTATTTAAAACCGTACTTTTAATATCTCTAGAAACGCTTGAAAAACTGCCCAGTTAATTGTTTATAAGAATTTTACAACAAATTGACATATAATTTAGCAAAAGTAATAACTATTTCTTTAGTAATTTTTCCCATAGAATTGATTCCCGCTGTTAGTTTTTTTTAATTAAATTGTTAAGAATTTTTTTTTAAATTATTGATTTAACAAATAAAAAAATTTATTTTTTCTATATTTGAACATTTTTTGATGCCATGTTCTGTTTGACATAGTTACGAAGAGTCTATAGATTGTAGTTAAGACTCATGCATTAATGAGTTAATATGGAGTAATATACAATTCGATTGAGACAACATGCTACACATATGGCAATTTAACTTTAAAAATTATATAATTTATTGTAGGAAAATAACAAAAATATATAAATTATAAGAATATTCTAGTCTGTATCTAATACTCTAGTCAGAGGGTAAAAAGATTTTTTAATGTGAAAAATGAAGATTTGAAATTATATTGACAAAATTCAGTCAATACAATAGCTAAATTATATTTTTATTTATTAAATGCTATACATAGGATTTCCTTATAAAAGGAATGTGCTTTTTAGACAAATGCTTTTTATTATCGTAATCTGTGCAATGCACACACACACATACCGCGGTAGTGTCCTCCCCGAGATGGTTCGCCAGTACGTTACACTTTCGTATTTGCGTGTCGGATCCGTTACTCGTAAATTCACGAAAGTAATGACGGATTTCGCGAAGTTAGCCGATGAAACTTATTTTTCTTCCATAATATCTACGAGCGAAGCATGCTCTACTTGGCGCGCGTACTGCATATCACCGTAAAAAGGGAAGAAAGAGAGAAACAGAAAAAAAAGAAAAGGGAAGAAAAAAGAAAACGTAAGTATTCGCAGCCGGGAATAACAGGCAGGTCGGTCCCGCAATATTCTTAGCGAAAGAGGCGCAGCACTTTTATGTGTGTTATATGTTCCGACATAAAGACTCACCGGTTAAGTTCCTCCAAGCTGCGCAGAAAATCGATCGCCTCTGACATGTTCTGTATTCTCTTGACGGTTTCGACTTGAAAGGACTCGTTGCCTGGTTTCAGCCCCTGATAAATCTGCTGCAGCCTGAGCAGTCCTGAAACCCACGAGCGTTTAATTAAATTATAGGAAACGCTCATACACGCGCCGCGCAATATGGCTTCGACACTGGTTCGGGTTACCACTCGTCGATGTGTGCGTCTTCCGAAAATTACATACGCACGATTGCGCGTTACACAGACCATGTCGTAATTCATTGGCAGCCTCTGTTCAGTCTGCGGTTTCTCGCAGCGGTGTGAAATATCGCCTGTCTGTGCCTCTAAGTTATAGAGAGTGTCGTAGATCGTAGATTCGATTTGGATCGCCGCGTGTTTTCGCCGTTGACGAAATTTAATCGCCTCATAATGCATGTCGCTATCATACTATTATTATGCGCACGCGACTCGTCGTTGTCGCGATATCGGGAATTTTCTGTCCCTCGTTTGTTCGATTTTCGCGTTACAACATGCTGTTTTATTTCAAGACAGTTGGTCCATACAGATCCGTTCTCTTAGTAATATTTTACAATTTTAGCACCATATTAATGAAAATACGATCTGCACATTTGTGTTATTGTGTATTGAAGCTGAGAGAAATAAAATTAAACTTGGTATTATCTACATGTATCGTAGGTAAAAATTGTTTTCATTCAATCTGAAAAACAAGTTTTTAGTAAATAATTAAAAAAAATGAAATAAAAGGATTAAAAAAAATAAATCGCCTTTAAATAATTCAAACCTTGAAAAAATTAATTTTTAGTCAATATTCCTATATTCCTATATAAAAAATATTTAGATTCGATATTCTTCGTTTAACTTAATTTTAACAATATTAAAAGTCGGCGCGAGAAAGATAGGTGGATTACTAACTATATATAGCTGTGTAGAAAGATTGTTAATCAATTATATTATTTATATATTAATTTGTCTCAATCAATCAGTTTTCACGATAACATCTAATAAAGTTAGAATATTAGAATAAGATTTTAGATATATAGAAATATCGATCTAAAATAACTTCATATTTTTTAGGGTCATAGTTTTAAGATTTTTTGAAACAACTTATTCTTTTTTAAAAGATATTTTTGGTATCACAGTTATAATTCTAGTCTCCAAAACTACTTTTATACTTTTAAAAACAAAAAGATGGTATAAAACGGAATGTTAGAAATGTTATAAAAATTTATATCATTGATCTCGTGAAATTTATATGTACTAAATATAACTAATACGTAAAAGTACGTAAAGTATATAAAAATACGGGAAAACCTAACCTAATCTAATCTAACTCAACGTCACGATATTTTATAGTAGCGTGTCTTTTATAGTAGTAGTGTATGTTTATCGGTATATATGATATATTTACAAACTTGTACTTAATAATGTACTCAGAAATACAAAAAACGGATTCCTTTATAGATTTTTGAATATTACGTAAGTTTGATTGTGGTATTTTCTTGCGATAATATCAATACTGTACATCACACGAACAAAATATTATATATTATATTTTTTTTATACATCCTTATATAGGTACCCATATAGCACAAGTGTTCAATAGATATCCTAAAAACGTTCTAAGAATATTCGAATATTCTTAGAACATTCTTAGGATATCTATTGAACATTTGTGCTATATATATTGTTTTCTTTTCATATAAATTCTTTCTAATTGTACTATGTCTCTAACAGTGCAAGAATAGACTGTTAGTGATCTGGCTTGCTAAGAAATCTGTCTTGCTAGTAAATTTAGAAATATTAGGACCTTAACTTAGTTTCCGCCCAAAAAATACTGAGAAAAAGCATTTATTGTAAAAAATTTATTTAAATTATTTCAATGAAAGTATTTTCCATCACTTTCTACAACTTTTTGCCATCTTTCTGGCAACTGGGCGATACCATCTCGATAAAACGATGTTTGTTTCGAAGCAATCCATTCGTCCACCCATTCTCGCACTTCTTCAACATTTCGGAAGCGTGTACCACTCAAGCCGTGCTGCATCGATCTGAACAAGTGGTAATCAGAAGGCGCTATGTCTGGTGAGTACGCTGGGTGAGGAAGAGTTTCCCATTCGAGCTGCGTCAGTGTTTC
>NW_022639587.1:879343-899874 GCF_010583005.1 Odontomachus brunneus | reverse complement strand
TCTCTCTCTCTCTCTCTCTCTCTCTCTCTCTCAATCAAATTGCCCCTCTATCAAATTGCTGGTGCGCGAAACCGTGGATTTATAGATTCGCACAGTCTACAGATCCAAATATTCATAAATCCACGAATACATAATTACACGTATACACGCGTATCGCGTGTTTCTGGCAAATACACAGTACCGTACGAATTATATGCGGCGTGTTATCGCGAGGTACGATCAAATATCGGTAGACGCTAACGCGCACTCGCGCGCCCGCACGTAAAATCGCGCGCGCGTGAGGAACGAGCTGGGGCTAGAGTTCACCGGATAGGTCCTGATCGGACATCTCGTAAATTCGAGGAGAGGAGGAGAATCCACGGTGGTTGGTGTGTGATTTGTTACAAAATAGAGTAGCGCCGTTTAGTCGCGCTCATCGCGCCAACGTCTTAACCGCCCACTGTGCACACTTCGGGGCCATTCGCCCCGGCGTAACAACGCACTCCGAGCTCGCCCCGAACTCGTCTCGTTACTTTTACGATCGCGGGCCAGCCGGCGTAAGTTACGGCGGCGTATTGCACGACGTAGACGCGCGATGAATTACGTGCGCGAGGGAATTTTTGCCGGCGGCACCCCGCTCCGAGCCGCGCGCGTATGATAAAAACACCGGCCAGAAAAATATCGGCGGGAGAAAAAAGATTGGCAAAACGGCGAAACGGTGGCGCTGCTGAGCATCGCGGTGGCGAAACAACCCCGAGAGAGGGAGGTGTAGCCTCTCCTCAGACCAGGGAGAAATATGAAGGGGTGCGCGTTTCTTAAACGTATCTCTCGCAGTGTAATATCTGCTTCTCGGAAAAAGAGCGATGCGAGCGGCTAGGGGGTGATGATACCACACGGGGAAAGTGGCACGGTAAGCCGAAATATATGGAAACGATAAGATATCGATATGTGTGCGTAAGCTTTTCAGAACAACTCGCAGTTGGCGCGCAACGCAAGCTCCTAATTATAGGTTATTTAAGATTAGAGGAGGTCCCGCTCACTTGTATAAATTTGTTGATCGGACACTCAGAGGAATCGTTTTAACACTAATATAAGCAACACAATCATCATAGCTTTCAAAATAAAATTATTGGATTTTCAATTAATTGATCTTAAATTGAAAAAGGGATTATTGGAGAAGTTTATAGGACGTATATAAAATTAACTGAAATAATATTAAAATAATGAATATAGTTATTTCCAAAAGTTTACAGATCAATCATATCAAATACACAAACGCATTTTTAAGCTCAAAGTATTTGTTTATGTATACGAATCACAAATGACTAGTGGTTTGTATACATAACCGTAAACCTTTCACGGTTGTTACTGAAATCTTTCGCTAAAATCCTTTTAAATTGATTAGTCTACTGTATAAGGGAAACCGGATCTAAATAGCCCCAGAGATATATTGCTGACATGTTTCTTTCAGTATTTATTTTGAGGAAAATAATCTATACAAAATCGTAAAATGACCTTTTAGAACATAGATTTCTCCTTAAGTTTCATTAAATTCGAAGTGATATTACAGTTCAAAAATAGAAAAAACTGATTTAGTAGTGATGAAGTGAATTTTCAAGCCTCTCGAAATTTTGTATTAATATTCGCCATCGTGAATGAATAAAGTTAAGTGATGTGTTGCTAGCTACAATGAAATTTCTTGCAAGTGTATGATATACTGTTTTAGATAATAAAAGCAATTTTCGTTCATAAAATGATGGAAATCAAGCATATGAGCTGGCGAGGCAAAGTTAACTCATAATTAAGAGTCGGCAGGAAGGCTGTGAAGAGCTCTCGCGGAGACCCTAGAACTATTAATCAAGATACCTTTTTTATATATGGCCTTCTTATATCCTGCGTTACTGAGCAACTGAACCAGGACAAGATAGTCACGTTGTTGTTTGTATGTTGATAATTACAAAACAAAATATACAATTAGTAAGATTGTGGCGGACATTAACACACAGTAGAGGACTGCCTCTACTATATTTGCACAGTCAGTCACAATTAGCTCAACAATTAGTTCCAAAAGTTATAACTTTGAAATTCTCAATTATGGGCCATCTAGTTCCGGTTTCTCCTACTGAAAATGAATAAGATGAAGAATAATTTGACAAAGATTAACAAGGAAGCATAAGCAAAATTGATAAGGGTGACAGATATATTTTGCAGAAAAATTATAGTAAAATTATAATATTAAATATTCAAATCACGTACTTCATAAATCAAAAGTAATTATGTTTATTTGGGAGTATTTGGAATTATTCCACGGAATTTCATGAACATCAAATGGATCGGAACTTTTACCAATTTTATATTAATAATGTCTGTTCACATAGAATAATAGTCTATATAGAATGATACATAGTGCAATTTACTGACAATTCCATAAATCTAAAGAACTGTCGGAAGCAATGATATTCTAAAAACTGATTTTTTAAATATTAACAATATTTATGAATATAACCTTAGAATTATCGTAAAAGAACTAAAAAATACAAAACAATTTTATCCGTGTTTTTATTACGTTGATGAATCGTAATGAATCTAAAATTGGGACTCGACCCATAAGTAAAACTATTACCTTCCTATAAAGTCCAAATACAAAATGTACTAAATAACGTACGTCAAAAATGCTCAAAATTACAGAAACGTTTAATATCGGAAAAGCGTCATATTAGCCTGGACGCACGAAGAACAGAGGAAGAAGTTGAAAAATAGAAAAACTTTTTCTCCACAGAAAAGCGAGCTGATTTTTTAAATAATTTAAAAACGCGAGAGAAATATAGCGAAGCCACTTTGAGTTGCGTGACAACCGAATTCTTCGAATTTTAACGGGCGATATTTATCTCCGAATGTAACAGGATGCATCTCGATATTTAAATAAGGGGACTCGCTGGCGCGTGGTAAAAAATCGTGATAGGCGGGAAAGCGAAAAGCAATAATGTAGGTTAATGGGACACCGGATGCAGGAAACATGGTACTAGAACGCGAAACATATCTGGCCCTATCGCTATATTTTTTCCGCCGTCAGGCATGAAAAAGATGACCAGGTTAACGAGCGCGAATCTGAAACTGCGCGCGTACATACACGTCCGCTCGAGCGTTGCAAAAGAGCTTGACATTTCGATGAGTGCTATTGGTTTCTCGCGAACGCCATTCCCACTTCAATTCCAATCCTTTCACCGCATTTTTCTTTCAACGATGACTCTGACACGGTCGTCGATGTCTGACCTGAAAATCACTTTCTTCCCATCGACTACCTTCTATTCGAGTTGTCGCCGTTCAATACAGAATTTAAGAAACGCGAGAGGGTACGAATTCAGGCCCAATTTCAGGGCTATTGTTATCTATACTGAGAGAACAAAATATTAGAAACATTTATTTGCTGGGTACTAATAATAAAGATTTAGTTAAATTTTCTCTTATTTATCTCTTTAAGGCATCAATCCTGTTCAAGTAAAATTTTTTTCTTAACAAGGTGATTTTTAGAAAACGCTTCTGATGAAGAATTTTGTGACCTGAATGAAATTGTAATCGTCGAGAAGTACGATTTTCTGAATGTACATAGCTATGTGGATTCATATTTACGCATGTGTTTCAGCTACATAATTTAATAAATCTTAACTTAATAAATCTTATATCTTAAATATTACATCTTTAAATCTTATAATTTGGTTTAAAAAATCTTACTACTACGATAACGCAAACATAAAAGCATCAATCATACACTAAGATGACATGGAATTATCGATAAAAAAATTGAGAAAATAAAATCTGTTTACTTTTTTTCGCACAAAACTTCACACAGTTTCGAGCGTCAACGAGATTCTGCTCTGTACACGATCACCATATTAGTTTCTTCAGCGAAAAGATCACTGTTTCACGAGTTAGGACGAAGAATATAGTTCTAGGATGGATCGAGAATATTATATCATTACTTTGCAAATATGAAAGAATTTGAAAAGTATTCAAAGTTTATAGTTAAGTACACTAGACCTTAAAAGGTTAAATAGAATGAGCAGTTGGCTTCATGGAAAGCAATGGGGTGTGTGTGGTGTTTTAGGAAAAAATATATATATATTTCCTTATTTAAAAGAAATTTTTTCTCGGTGTGAAAGTATAAAAGTAAATATGTTATTAGTACCCATCATGAATATTTCTCATGTTTTTGGTATATTTTCTTTCAATGTACATTATAAAAAAAGCAATCAGAACAATTAGAATTGGACTGAGCAAATTCAATTCCGGAGTTGGCAAACTAATTGTCTGAATTCTTTTCGCATAATTTTGATATTCTAATAATCTCTTATTTGTATCAAACGAGCTAAGCATTCAACAAAATTGATTAACCATGGTGTTGATTTGACTAATTAACGGTAACCAAATGACTTGCCGAGTATAGTAACGAAGTAAAAAATTTAATTCAACTTTTCTCCCGAGTTGAATGGTCTACATACATTATCAAATAAAATAATATATATTTATACGTAATATTTTATCAAATTCTTTCTTTATATGATATGTACCTCAATAGACCTCAATAGATCTCAATAGTTAATTTAAACAATGTTTATCCCGTTTATCATAAAAAAAACTAACAATTGTAACTTAACAATACAAAACACAATAGTTGATATAACCGAAGGTATCAGAACCGAAGGTACTAGAAGCTAAAAAACTATATAAAAAGTAGATCTGTACAGTCAAATCTCTGACACATATACAAGCTTATAAGCTTGCTCGCTTATATCTTACCGCGACGAGAATTTATCTGCGAGCGAGGTAACTTGTCAATATGGGTACTGTGTCGTTTAAATAATTTCTTCTAGCTGAACAAATCTTGCAAACGTGCAATTAAAGACATTAGCTCAATGTACTTATCGTCTGACTTACTTAATCTTCCATCCAGAGAATGGAATTACTTATATTATATAGTTAGACCAACTCTTTTTGTTAGTTGAAAGAGCGCACTTGTAGCATCCGTAATAACTATATTTTTATTAACCTTTTATTTTTAACTTTTATTATTAACCTTTTATTTTAAATTTTTTAATGGAAATTCCTATGTTAAATTTTGTGTGTGTGTGTGTGTGTGTGTGTGTGTGTGTTGAACAGATTAATTTTCATTCGACTCGATTGCGGTCGATGCAACTAATTTGCTCGATTCAAAAACTTGGTTCATTTTACCCGATCCTTTTTTTCAATATATAAATTGAACTATGTACCTTGCACATTTCCCCGCGCATGTACGTGTGTACAAGCAGGAAAATGCGACTTTGGAAAAATTTTCAACGTAATTTTGTCAAGTGACATTAACATGACTTGCTCTTAATTCACGAGATGAATGGCGCTCCTTATTTTTCGTTAGGTATTTCAACAATGCTCGGATGAACACTCAGCGAAAATGACACCGCGACGCGATGTAAAATTTGAACATGATGGACGATGTATGCGCGTAATAGAATCGGCGCGTAACTGGGATTAATTGCACAATTGCATTTCCGGTCGAATTTTCGTATGTCCTCTTTGTTTCTCCCGGTTGCGGCGAGCTCGTGGCTCATCGAACGCACGATTTATCTGGCGTACAACCGGAAACATATATAAGCCAGTTCGTTACGGCACGGCGTGTGTCGCGAGCACTGCCGTGTACAACCGTGTACACGATCCCTTTAGTCGTTACAGTTGAGTCCTGGCAAGTAGAGAACGCCGGTAATCGCGAGACCGGCTTTGAAGCTCCGCCGCTCGTTTGTAAAGGGTACGTGTGCACAATATCCATATCGTCGGGATCTACATGCGTGTGCGGAGTAAATAATAATTTTGAAACTTCAGAGAACTCTCGTGGCTTGCGAGACGAGGCTTTGATGTGTCGTTCCGTCAGCGACGATTGCAGCAAACGCATCTATAATCACACATGCGCTCGGGATTGTTTGCACTGCATTAATGAACTCACTCGATCGCCTTGACGTCATAATCTAGCAAAAGAAAGAATTCCCGTCTGTCTACGTTGGCATTGAATTGTGCGAAAAAAAAAAGTGTATTAATAAAATGTGATAAATCGATACAATGATGTATGTCTATTCGTAGAAAATTGAAAATGGTTTTCAATTGAAATCCATTCTCTCTTGAAATCACGATGAAACGCTTTTGCTTCCCTGCCATGTTTATTCAAAATAATACTACACGTTTCCACGCAAAAGAAAAGAATAAAAAACAATCTAATTATACTTGATAAACTTTGATTATATTTGGTGTATAAAAATTTTTTTGTCACATGGATAAAATTATGTTATCTGTATAATATTTTATATTGTAAGTTAAAAACACAGTTTTTTCTATTTTAGCTTAAGGTTTTTTAGTCATTTTTAAGTTTTAAAGAAATTGGTTTTCCTTATATGTTTATCTAATTAAAAATGTAGAAACTAGATTGATTTTTTGCTGTATTTGTCTGTTTTGAAAATAAAAAATATATTAGTTTTTATCATGTGTTTATTTGTAGAGAAGAAATATATAAAAGGAGAAAAATTGTTAGTCTTAATGAATTTTTATAGACAAGTATATTGTAGCTTTGGCGCGCGTTCCTCAGATTAGTACGATTTACATTTGCACAATAGTCCAATAAATAAAAGTAGTTTTTTTATAAAATAATATAATTAGAGTTTCTCAAGATAGGGCTTTTATTTTCACACACACAATTGCATTTTGTTACCCGTTCTAAAGAAAAAATTGAAATTTTAAATCCACTTGCTTTTTATTATATAAAAAGAAAATAAAACAAAAATAAAAATTCTATTCTAAAAGAAGCTATTTTATAAGAAACTTTTATTATTATTATTTTTTTTTTTTTATTAGACTATTATACACACAAATTTAGAGCAGCAAACTAGAGAGGCGTGCAAATATTGCAAGCAATAGATGTTATGACGTCATTTTCGCAAAAAATAATTATAAATTCTTTCTTTTAACTTAAATATATTATATACTCAATTACATATAATATTCAAACGTAATTAGTGATTTTTCTTAAATAAATTTTCGAATACCTTTGCTTTTTTGAAAAAGCAAACTTGCCTCCTCAGATGATCGACACAAAAAAACTGGGAGTGATAGAAAAGTTTTGAGTTTATATTTCTCTAAGTACAGAAACGCACAGGCAATACAAGAAAAATTTTCTGTCGACCAGTGTTACCAAAGACTGACAGTATCACTTTATTTTTGTGTCTTTTTTAAAAACCTGTTTTCCGATAATAACGTGATTTCCCGCGACTGCGGCTGCGATTAGTCGCACGCGAAACAACGCCTTGTGACGTTCTCAGTTGCAACGTGACTCCAACGATCAAGTCGACAGTCAAGTCGCGTGAATCGAACGCGGGACGCGCTTATTTGGAAAATGTCCCGTGCAAAAAGATATCGGCTCAAAGCTATCGGAGAATGCGTGTTCGCGCGAAGCCATGACAAGACATTGCTGTCCAATAGTGTTCGGTGACATCCAATATGTCCCGAATCACGAGGCGACCTGCCGATCTCCGTGTCCCATTTGCAGCTGCGGGACGACTAATTGTCGACGCGTCGCCGACGTCGATCGGCAGGTGCGGAGAGCCAAAGGTGAGAGAGCGGACCTACGTGCCGGCGTCACTGCTATTGCATGCGTCGCGACGGCTGCAATATCTGCAAGCGGTCGACGCGAACGACCTCTCGTCTGCGAGATAGCGCGAAAATAAACCTGGTTCAGTGCGAGTTGCAGCGTTGATAACCGCGCGTTTTCGCCGGTGAGACTTACACTCTTCGGAATAATATCGAAACGCCGCAGGACGGCATTTTTGCTCCAGAGAGGAAGTTCGCGGAAATCGATAATTCCGTGACACTTGGTTGGTTCGACATTTCCGAACACTGCTCTCTTCCCGATGTTACCTCACGGAGGCGTTTGACGTGTTCGTTTGAATCAGACTTCTTCGAAGAAATTCGCCCGGTTTATATTCGCGAGTCGTGGGAGACGAGAGAATTGGCCGGGAAGTAATCGGCGAACTAATTACCACAACAAAGAATCCTCGAGGAAAAATTTGCCCGATCATGTTTTTGCAGACTGACGTGTGACTGGCTTCGTCATACTTAGCGGTCTTCATTTAATTAAAATACTCGGCCATTTGCAACCGGGATAATACTGAAACGGTGTTCGTAATGGGCACATGAACGTCGCTCGTTTTCGGTTGCCAAATTATAAGCGAATGTGTGCAGAAGTTTAAACAGGAAATGCACTTACTAATCAGTGCCGGCTTAGCGTTTCCCCTGTGCTTAAATCAGCCGAAGCCGATTAAAATTTGCAATTTCCCGTTGGTGCGTTCTGTTGCAAAAATGAGCAATCAGACAGGAGGTTGAAGTGAGTTCGAGCGAATTAAATTCAGAAATACGTCGTGACGCCGTCAAAAAGGAGAGAGTCGCTCGTAATTAATGCGAAAAGCGTAAGAAATTTCGCAGCTAACTGTGTTTCGCGCACTTTGTAGCGGAGAGGTCGTAGGACAGAAATGGATTTTGCAACTCCCGGTTGCATTATATGAATTATATTTTTGCTTCCGCCTGTTCCGTGAACTTTCTTCTTATCGAAACGATGCACCGTTTCTTCTTTCATCAAATATCGAAGTTTGTCGACGTTCTTAAATCAGGATTTATTTTAATATGAAGAAAAGGAGATAAACAGAGAGAACGAGAGAAAGAATGAGGCTCTCCACACTTCTCTCTTCGCGAGGGTAACTGTTGAGCGTTTTTCCGCGCATCGGATTGTCATCGGAGGAGTTTGGTCGAACGCTTTCTCCTGCCGGAGCGGTCCCCCGGGGACTGTGTTGTAGCCAATAAATGCCTCAATAACTTTTTCACCCGATAACTATGTTCGCAGGCGTGATAATTCGATTGCCGGCGCCCCGTATCTTCCGTTGTTATGTCCGTGAGCGCGACGCCGTCGTTGGGACAAACACGCCGCCGTTCTTCCACCTCGTCCACTTCCCGTAACTTATTTTCGCCCGGCTTACACTAAATAGAACTCGGAACTGCTTCTGGAGCGGGCGGATGCCTCAAGGAGCAGTTGAGCAACTCGCGCTAACGCCGCTCTCTAAGTTCGCGTGCAATCTTCTTTTTGCGCGGACATTGGTCCCGCTCCCGGCAATTAGCGTCGTTCTTACCGCGTCAACTTTACATCGTAATTTCACTCTCGTATGCAGGCACCGTCGATTGAATTATCGATCTCCCCGTGCACGTGCAGCGCGATAAAACGATCGCAACGACGGAGATGGCGAATAGATATCTCCTTCCTCCACTTTATTTGACTGTATGTCTCGGAGCCTATTAAAATATACTTTGTTCTTTGGCACGCTGGCGAATAAAGCGTCTGTTTACATTGTCAGTCAAGGAAGTTTATGAGCAACTAGCTTAAGCTACCCAGTGTTGCCCGGCTTCTTATATCTATTATAGAATATCTCAGCTTAAATTTTCACGCAGAGTCAAGATGAAATCAGAGGGACAAGGTCTAAGGTGTCCGAGTTTCGTGATAGCATATATTTTCCGCAGAATTCTAAAGAGTGACTATGCAAAATTTGATCCAGATCAGTCAAATGATTAGGAGTTTATATAGGGAACATGCAGACAGACATCCTATATATATATATATATATATATATATATATATATATATATATATATATACATATATATATTTATATATTCATATGTATATAAATTTATATTTATAAATTTTTCCCCCTTTCATCATCATCATCATCATCATCATCATATATGTATGTGTATTCTGGCCGTTGAGTAAGTCCATTGGTCTTTATCATATATATATATGAATATTGCACTAAGTACTGTCGAGACTTCGTTAACCAAATTAGTACGATAGCCTGTTTACCAAATAGGGAAGTCTGGGTCTTATTCTGGATGAATAACGAACGTTAAATATACTCTTTTAATTTCAAGTTCCGTTTTAGACCGACTTCAAAAAGAGGAAGTTTTTAGTTTGACCTGTATGTGTATTTGTTTGTTTGTTCCCCTCCCCCTCACAACTCGAGGATAGTTAAAGATATTGAGATGAAACTTTTTGTAACTTGTTCGGTGTGTTGTCAGCAAGGTTCTTAAATTAGGGGAGGGAGCAAGGTATCACTACTCGAATTTGTCTAGATCCGAAAGTAAGGTAATTCCTTTACTTTCTTGAAAATCCGGGAACATCTAGAGACATTGGACGAAACTTTTACTTTTAACTTCAAAAACAAAGTTTTAGTAAGTAATTAAAAATCACGAAGTAAAAGAACTTTTTAAATAAAAATAACGTTTTTAAAAACTCTAAAAACTAAAGTATAATTTTGTATCAATATTCGTATGTACTTACAATCCCATTCTAATATTCTGGCGATACTAAATGTTAGTCTAAAAAGATAAATTAGGTAGGTCTAAAAAAATTAATTATTTATGTATAACACTTTTGGGAAATAAATAATAATAAGAAAGGTTTGATTCATAATAATAATAATAAGATAATAATAATAATAAGAAAGGTTTGATTATTGACTCAATTAGTTAGGTTTCTACATCGACTTTTTAAAGCTCTTGATACTTTTTAGAAGACAACTTATTTGTTCAAAAAAGTTTGTTTTCTTATATGAGCATCATATATAATATTGTTTTGACTTAAAGATCAGCAAGATGTTAGCACTCGATATACAGGTAGAATATTTTTCGCAGCGCTTGGAAGGAATCTAAAAATATTTATTATTAGTTAATGAGGGAAGTGAAGAACGAAGGGGATGAATAATTTCTGTACAGCCCAACAGATAACTGTTTGCGGTCAAACTGATCTTCTCCGCGGACTATCGGTTTAATTGTCAGCGTAAGAGTAATATGCAACAGCGTGCAGTACATAGCAACGATGCAGCAGTATATTTCACGAGAGCGGCTCGCGTGATGCACGCGAAATCCCGAACAACAACACGCTACTCCATCCCGACCGTTCGACGCGTCTGAATGTATTTTTTCCACGCGGATGCACACGTAGACGGCGATGTGTCACGGTAATCCGTTTGAATTGCGAAGACGACAATCGCGTGTGACGACGTCTACCTGCAGACGCGAACGCAGCCATTCGCGACCACAGCCAACGTCCCTCGGGCAAGCGCGCGAGAGTTGGTCCGGTGCAGTGCGCGAGCAATCCCGTCTGCATCCTCGCACAGAGGTGGCCAGCGGTTTCCCGTGTGTCGCTGTACTTCCAGACGAAAATGCCGTCGAGACCGCGCCGGAAACTAACGTCGCGATGGCGAAACAAGCAACGCGCGCCGTCCGTTCCCGAGACGGGACCGAGATCGACCGATGTCTGATTGTATCCACGACGGGCTGAGCTTAAAGCGGAAGATGTCTTGTTACGCGCGAGACGAAGGCGGAATAGAAGTCACCCCGTACCGGGTGTACCCGAAATCCGTGCCCTCCCCTGCGGCCCGTTTCGCGACGTTTATTTCCTCGTTTCGCCGTCTAGAGCATCGTCTTCTTTCCCTCCGGGATTCTTTAATATTTGACGTCGGTTACCTCGACAAAATAAAGTTTCTCACGAAAATTCTGCTCAAATAATTAACGAGTCAACATTAATATCGGCCGTACGTCTGCTCGTTACGATCGGACGTTATAGTGCATTGCTTACGCATTGCGATCTCGTTAAGTGTTACCTGTTAGGGCAAATCGTGCTTGAAATTTGCTCGAAACCAAGAGGCGACCATTTACATAATGCAAGATTTAGTGCCTGTTAATCTTCGATTATTTGTAGTTTGAAAATTACTAATTACACTGGTCTAAAAAGATCAGTTATTCTTCCCACAGATTGAATTATGTGTTTCCTATAGTAATTTTTACGCTGAATTAAAAGATGCAAACAGGTCTTGTCTATCGTGCGTGGTTTTCCAGTGATGTGATTTTTAAGTTTCAAGGAAATTAATTTCCTCCACATATGTAAACATGTGGATTACTTAATTTAAAATACAAAAGCTGATGATTTTCTATTGTATCTGCTCTTGTGATGTCTCTTAAAAATAAAACCTTTATCAGTTTTTTATATCTGATGCCTATCGGAGAAAAATCACGCACAAGAAGAAAAATTGGGAATTTTATTGAATTTTTATAAACAAATATATTACTTAAATAGAGGACTTTTTATGAAAGTTACCTCATATATTGATGTTTAATACTTTAATATAAAAAGTTTTAGAATTAAATCGAATTGGGTATGGAATGTTCTATATGCAATATTAAAATCTCTGGTAACTGTTATACAAAAACACTTTGTATGATGGAGAAGTTCTGAGCTCATCTTCTGATTCTACGTTTAAAAATGCGTAAAGAACACGCCAGAAATTCCATGCGAAAAATCGCCTGTTGATCAGCTTATTGAACAGTGTTATTGAACATTGAAATAGAGACTATCATTTCCTCGCTCAGTTTTAAACATTCGCGATCCCGAGGAGGGATCATACAAATGTTTCTCACAGGACACCTTGTATAAAATAACTCGCAAGGCATAGAAATACCGCGGGATGCTGGTGCACTTATGTGCAATTCGATTTTATCGAACGATCCTTGGCGCGATCGTGAGTAAAATTTTAAACGAGAACCCGTCTTCCTCCCCGATGGTCGGCGCATTTCAGACGAGCTATATCAGAAGTCTCCCGAGCATAGAGGCATCGCTATATAGAGAACATGCCTGAAATACGGCAACCGTCAATTAAACGGCGCTCTCCTTGTAGAGTCGTTGAAATTTTCAGCCAGTAAGCTCGTATAAGCTTTAGCTTACAGTATCGATTATAGTTAGTTATTAAGGCGAGTATATCTCTCGATTCAGGCTGTCCTTTGTGAAGCACTACAACTAAAACTGCAACGCGAAGCTGTTCTTGCGAATCTAATTAACAAACGAGAGAGCGAGTGAGCGCACGAATACGGGCGCAAAGGTATAATAATGCAATACATAAATCGGGAAATATCTTGGTGTAATTATTTCGCGACGCCGTGTCGTCCGAGACACGGAGGCAATGAGCACCTTTATGTTTTCGTTCGCTGTTGAAACGCGGCAATGCTGGCTATTAAAAGCAGCATTACATCCGGTTGAAAGACGCTTATAATGTCAAAGGCGATGAGGGATGTATGGGAAGTGAAGAGTGGCGAATTATATAAAGAGTCGGATAATAATAATCGCGCGAGGGTGTAGTCAAGGTCCTCTGCTATTAGATTTTAATATAATGCTGGACTATTTAATAACCGCGAGGCTATGTATCATGCGTGTGTTTTGTTTCATCGTGACTTTCATTACTTCCTCTTCTTTTTTCTCTCATCCTTGATACGTTACATAAATAACGTCACAGACCAAGACCTTGCGAAATAATCTAAATAGGGAACACTGAAAAAGCAAAGAAGCGAACTTTTCTTTATTGCATCGTATCGGGAAAGATTACACCCGAGTAAACTGGTTCGATATCGCGCACGACAATGTTCTAACATTTAGGCCCGTATTAATAGCCGTTACTTGAAACTTGTTTGACGTGAGATATACAGACCCGAGCACAAAGTTTAATTTGAGGTTTCAGTTAAATTGTATGATACTTGTAACGTTACCTTTGTAATTGCGATTTAACTGAAAAGCTCGCATCTAACTCTAGATTAATATCCGAACATTTCACTTGAGATGAGTTTCAAGTAACGATTATTAATGCGAGAATTAAGGGGATGCCAAAGTGAGTGACAAACTCCACCTCGAAAAATTGGTAACATGGAGGCGGTCGTGAAAATGTCATTTTAGAGACTAACTCGATCACGCTATCCTTCTATTTCTGATAGGAGAGACCGGGACTAGATAGCTCACATTCCAGGATTTCAAAGTTACAACTTCTTAAACAACTAATTGTCACTGACTGTATATACATGATAGAAGCAACCCTCTTCTATATGTTAATATCCACTACTTATCTTGTTAACTGTATATATTTTATTTTGTAATAACTATAATACAAACATGCAGCAATGTGACCATCTTGTTCTGGTGCCGGATTTAGTTGCTCAATAGCGTAGGATAAAGAAGGCCACATATAAAATATGTATTCTGATTAATAGTTCCGAGACCTTTGCGAGAGGTTTCCACAGCCCTCCTGCTAGCTCTTAATTATGGGCCAACTTTACCTCGTCCGCCCATATGCTCGATTTCAATTATTTCATGAATGAAAATTGCTTTTACCATTTGAAACAGTATATCATACACTTGCAAGAAATTTCATCCTAGTAAGTAACATATAGCTTAACTTTTTATTCATTTACGTTGGCGAATATTAATACAAAATTTCGAGAGATTTGAAAATTTATTTTGCTATTATTAAATTAGTTCTTTATAATTTTAGCTGTTATCCTTGTTATTATCCTTATTCTAATAAAACTCGGAGAAAGGTATCTATGTTCTAAAAGGAATATTTTGCGATTTTGTATGCACTGTTTCATTCATGATAAATACAAAGAAGCATATAAGTCATCTATAGACTTAGTCTCCCCCACATATAGATCTTACTCTACTAAATGTACTGCTTTGTTCTACCATATATTTAGCGATAAACATAATCATGCATATATAAAAATCTTTCTGCAAACTTTTTGTATAATTCTAAGTTTCTAAATTGAGTTGTGTATGTATATATAGAGAGATACAGAAATATTCTTTGAAAGAAGGATGTCCAAAAAATGCGAATTTTTTACTTCGAGATGCAAATAAAATTCGAGTTGCATTAGATTGCATACAGCTTGAATAATGTAAAAACCATAGTGGTTTTCCTTGGAGAGAACGTTTAAAAATCATCACATATTTAGAGAAAATCACGTAAATCAAGGGTCGCGCAATAGATCGTAGCTGCTTCATTTTTCAACCAAGTATTTACACAAATAAAGGTAATATCGAATTTCCAAGATCAATTATTATTTTGATGTCATGAATCGAATAATATATATTGGAGTTTCAAAATAGCGGATTCAATATGGAAGACTTGGATTCATAGAACAGTTGATATTAAAATGTTATAACTAGAGAGGATGTAAAATAATTAAGTTGAGAATCTTCAGTATAAATGAAGATAATACTGAAAAAATGCATAAAATTCATGATAGTCAATTCAATATAGCGAACATTAAATGGAAAATCCAGAACGCACTGTTTGACTAATTAAAATAGAAGCTATCGTTTCTTATAGATTTTTTGACACTTAATCTAAACTGGCTGCAGAACTTCTTTAGCGTGTCAGAATTTTCAGATATCTTAATTTAAAAATACGAAACAGATTGGTTTTCGGCATGTTTTATTGAAATGTCTTTAAAAAATATAATAGTATCTTCTTTTAAGCTTTCAACTTTTATATTCTATCATTAAAATCATAAACCCTAAGCCGTTACACGCGTTGAAGACAATTTTTCAGCAGAGCAACCACACATATAATATATACAAGCTGCAGAACTTCAGCATCAGGTTTACGCTAACTGACAGATGCTCGAGATGTCAATTTTTTATCGCTTTTATTTATTATCATATATTTATGATTTTATACAACCAATATAACATAAATTTTGTAGAAAAACTCAGTAGTTTGTCAGCAAAGTTTTTTTAGTACGGCATCCACCTTAAACCACCAAGTTCAAATACGTTACGGTCGATCAGTTTTCCCATGTGATCATCTAAAATCGCTTAGCACACGTTAACCGCGGTGCGCCAGACGCGATATTAACAAATGTCGTCGGCCGCTAGAGTGGATTTTCACGTTGAAGCAGTGGTCCGATTAAAGTCCTATCGTCTATCTTCACCACGACGGGATATTCGAGATAATATCCGCGGCGGGCACGTCATTTCGGCGAGAAAAGTCGAAAAACCGTAATAACGCAGGGCAGCTTGATTAGCGTGTCCTATCACGTAATCGTCCTGAAGGCAATCTCTAATACTTTCGTCTGTTCTTAATCTCGTGTGCAACCCGCCATTAGTTGAGGGGAGAGGACAACTCTGACGGATGTAAGAGAAAAGAAAGACAAGTGGAGGAAGCGCGCGAGTCCCTTTTTCATACTTGTGTCCGCAGCGAATCGGTGCACACACAACAAACTTCAGGAGAAAACAGCGGATATCTGAGACCACCGTCCTACTCGAAGGCGCACTGGTTTTCTTTTTCCCAAGTCTCACAAAGCTTGTCGCCGATGTCGAAGATGCCATGACGTTGAAAGTAAAACGTCGCTGGAGGAAGCTGTTTACGGCCTCGCCGCTGGCGAACGTTGATTAGGGCTTTATGTGGCTCGACAGGGCGCATCTATTTACATAGTTAATTAAATTCAATACCTCCAGGATATACGCTATTCATCATTGCCGTATTGATTCGAGAGACCGTCGCTATCCGCGACTAATACTAACGCATGAGCGATCCCATCATCCGGAGTGAGTTAGCTGTTGGACCGCGCGATGTTGTATCGTTCGCGCGCGCGTGTGCACGCCATGACTGGGCACTTGACCGGCGAAACAGTAAACAAGTGGAAATTGTCCGCACTTGGACCAATACAGAGAGAGAGAGAGAGAGAGAGAGAGAGAGAGAGAGAGAGGGAGAGAGAGAAGGAGAGGGAAGGGAGAGAGAGATCAGCCAATGCGCAGAGGGGAAAAAGAAAGAAAGCCGCTGAAATCGGGCTGCGCGTATTTATTTTTGTTACGTTTTTCCGCGGAACGTTTGAGAGAGCGGCGGAAAACGTCGGACTTTTTGAATAATCATAAAATGATATTTTCGGAAATTGCTTTTCCATCGTGGAGTCGTGTACGCGCGAGCGGGCGGCTCTCTTTTTCTCTCTCTTTCTCTCTCTCTCTCTCGCGCGCGCGCGCACACGCGCCGGGTTTCCCGTCAATTCTCGGCCGAGTGTTCGAATAACTGGAAACCGGTTTTCGACCCCCTGCGAAACAAGTTCCCCGGCGGGAAAGTGGCGGGCGTAGTGCGCCGACGGCTCTTCAACGACTAGCTGTATTCGGTTCGTTTGAAAATTGCGAGCGGGTATCGGTTTGAGTGCCGTCACTGGGCTGTCGCGCGGTGCGATCGATCACCGTCCGGTAGCTCGCCCGCGCCCGCGATAAAGATGCCGTGTCGAGCGAAGTGGTAGCAGGTGTCGCGCGACGTCCACCTGCACACCGTGCTTGGCGCGAGACCGCACGGGCTTATTGTCCCGCGGCGCGGCCGCGTAATATAACCGCGCGACCGCACGATTTTCCAGTCGTTTTAATTAGCGTCCGTCGCGACTTCGGAAGACGTCGGTAATTCTTGTCCCGTCTCTCGTGCACCGCGGAAACGATGTGGAAAATAAAAAGAGAGAGAGAGAGAGAGAAAGAGGGAGAAGACGGGAGAGGGAGGGAGCCCTCGATGTGCACGTAGGCGAAGGCGACGTAAACGTGTGCGTAAATGAGGCTGTAAAAGCCGGCGCGTCTTTATCGCGCGCGGGCGCGCTTTATATCGCCGGTAATTCTGTACCTCGCTTCACACCGCGGAATCGCTTTTCGCGACGTTCGTTATGGAACTTTGTCGTCGATGGCGCGGGACAAATATTTACGTCCGCCGCGCCCGCCGCCGCAATCGCCGAGTTTGCGGAGTAATTGGAATAGAACCGCGAAAACTTCCGCGGAAATGTCAACTTGTCGTACTTCGCGGACGGTCAGTCTCTCGCGCCGAGGCACGGATATATCGGTCGTAGAAACACATTACGAATCCTTATGCAAATTTCTCAAGTTAGGTGTAGTTGATTCGCTCGTGGAAATGTTTGACAGCGGTATGAATAATGTACGTTTGATATTCTACACACTTATGTGTGCACGTGCGTGATATAAGCGTGTGTGCGGTATGGTCACTTCGCACGTTATTCAATTTCATCGTTACAAACGCCTTCGCACACAGCGTATACACACATATATACGGCTCAGACGTAAAGTCAACCAGTCCGTCGCAATAATAAATGCAATCAAATTTTTTGGGTAAACTTACCAAGAAAAGATCTTTCGTCTCGAGTGTTTTCACACCGCGCTATATAATTCGTGCTCGAAAGAAACTGCACGACAACTAGCACATCTCATATATCTTGTCGCAAAGAGAATGAGAGGAAAAAAGAGATATGCATTTTTATTATCTGTAAACGCCAGGATACTGTCGTAATCCTAAGCGCGAATTGAACGTTACCAACATAGAAGTTTCTCAAGATTTTCCTCAGCATAGATTCCGATTAGAATACTCAGTTTGTCTCACACAAACCCCTCATTCCACTACAATACCAATTATGAAGTCGTAAAACTGCGCTCTTTTTTAGTCAATAATTACTAAAATAGTGTCAATCTGATTTTGTCGTATCAAACGAGGAATCTAATCTCAAATCAACACTATTGCATTTAATAATTTCACAATTTAATTAAAAAATCAAGAGAAATATTTTTAAAACACTTTGCATACCATACTGAATAATGAAATTATTTGAAAATTTTCTTTGTTCAATTTTAACGTAAAATAAAGATCAAAGAACGATTATTGGAAAAGCTTTGGGTTTCCTACTTAAGAATTATATGTTTCAAACGTTACATTTTAACCTCCCCCACTCTTCACCCTCCAATAGAGATTTTCCAAGATTTTCTCACATGTAGCATCGATTCCATTTAAAATGTTCAAATTTCTTTCAAATTTCTCTCAAATTGGTTATATCGTTACATAAAAAATCTCATTTATCTTTCAACTTAGATTTTTTGTTTACAATCGAAATAAAAATATTATAGAAACTCGCGTTTTTTTAGTCATAATGTCAGTATATTTGTATAGTCATAAAAAATAGAACCCTATTTTTATACCAACTATATTTTATAAAATACAAAATTTAAAAAATATATATTTTTAAGTTAAAAAAATATATATTTTATTGAATAATAAAATGATTTAGAAAGTCAACATATGTTTTACTCAATTCTAATGTAAAATAGAGACTAGAAAGAATATTGGAAAATTTTCGTGCTTAGAGTGCGGTCCGTTTGACATTGCAAATACTTTGAAACGCTGTATGAATCAATCATGGTTTTTCTTTAAGAGTTTCAAAGAGATTGTAGTGTCTAATGGATCGTACCTTTATTGGTTCATATTAATAATTCTCACTTCAATCTTACTTCAACTGAAATATTCATACGAAAGTAATATTATATATATATATATATATATATATATATATATATATATATATATATATATATATACGTGAAAGAAAATACTGGTCAATTACTGCGAAATGTCGATCTATTCCTCTGTTATAAAATTTTACAGTAATTTTTACTGTACCATTTTCTGCGTGCGGATTTTAATTTAGAGTTGTATCTGAATTTTTCAGTTGAAACATATGATATATGTGACATTGTGGCTGCGTTCCGATATTCACTGACAATACTGAAAATCTATAGTCTAGATAATCTATACATATATCTGAATATCTATCATATTACGTATACTATAGATTTTCAGTACTGACAGTGAATATAGGAATGCAGTATATATTTGTAACCGCGATTCAAGCGAAAAACTCACGTCTGACTCTAAAGCCTATATCAACAGTCGTTGTTTAAAACTCTTTTCAAATGAAATACTCAGATTTGAATTTAGAGTTAAATGAGAGTTTTTCAGTTGAATCGCGTGATTACAGATTTAGTATGTGATTTATTAGACGCTATAAATAGTTTGAAGCGTCATATGGAAGCGTCAATCATGACTTTTCTTTAAGCGCTTCAAAGTGTTCGCAGTGCTTAATAAAGTGCATTTATAACGTCACATATACAATGTAATTCAACTGAAACACTTGGACCTAGTGTGAATTCCAAGTGAAAATTTGTATATCTCACGTGAAACAAATTTCAAATAACGATTACATGCTTAAATTCAGATCTGAGTATTTCCTTTGAAACGATTGAATGTTTCCTGTAACGATAGTTTATATGCAAGTCTTAGAATTGCATATTTGAAATCCTACTATCTAGAACCTATCATCATTTTGGGGAATCGGATCCTACAATTAGATCTTAAAAAACGTTCTACTATTCAGCAATATCTTTTCCTAATTTTTTAGCGCGCGACAGGAACCTCGAAACACCATTGCATTCCTCGGTTTATTTACGGCCGGGAGCAATCGCGTCGAGTGTATCGTGCGATTAAGTCCATCGATTCCGCGGATCTCGTTTATCCACAGCACGGCCGTCTCTGATCTTTCAGCTACGCAAATCGAGCGTGCCAGAGAACTCGATCGACCCTGGGATTCGAGAGTCAGAGTGCCGTTCTCGTTTCGGAATTGCTATCTGCTCGCTGCCGGTAATAGAAATTACCGGCAGAATACGCAGCGCCTATGCGATACTCCATTCTGGATTATTATATACACCGGCAGCATATCTATATATATATATATATATATATATATATATATATATATATATATAT
>NW_022639587.1:864433-879319 GCF_010583005.1 Odontomachus brunneus | reverse complement strand
TATATATATATATATATATATATATATATATATATATATATATATATATATATACGTGAAAGAAAATACTGGTCAATTACTGCGAAATGTCGATCTATTCCTCTGTTATAAAATTTTACAGTAATTTTTACTGTACCATTTTCTGCGTGCGGATTTTAATTTAGAGTTGTATCTGAATTTTTCAGTTGAAACATATGATATATGTGACATTGTGGCTGCGTTCCGATATTCACTGACAATACTGAAAATCTATAGTCTAGATAATCTATACATATATCTGAATATCTATCATATTACGTATACTATAGATTTTCAGTACTGACAGTGAATATAGGAATGCAGTATATATTTGTAACCGCGATTCAAGCGAAAAACTCACGTCTGACTCTAAAGCCTATATCAACAGTCGTTGTTTAAAACTCTTTTCAAATGAAATACTCAGATTTGAATTTAGAGTTAAATGAGAGTTTTTCAGTTGAATCGCGTGATTACAGATTTAGTATGTGATTTATTAGACGCTATAAATAGTTTGAAGCGTCATATGGAAGCGTCAATCATGACTTTTCTTTAAGCGCTTCAAAGTGTTCGCAGTGCTTAATAAAGTGCATTTATAACGTCACATATACAATGTAATTCAACTGAAACACTTGGACCTAGTGTGAATTCCAAGTGAAAATTTGTATATCTCACGTGAAACAAATTTCAAATAACGATTACATGCTTAAATTCAGATCTGAGTATTTCCTTTGAAACGATTGAATGTTTCCTGTAACGATAGTTTATATGCAAGTCTTAGAATTGCATATTTGAAATCCTACTATCTAGAACCTATCATCATTTTGGGGAATCGGATCCTACAATTAGATCTTAAAAAACGTTCTACTATTCAGCAATATCTTTTCCTAATTTTTTAGCGCGCGACAGGAACCTCGAAACACCATTGCATTCCTCGGTTTATTTACGGCCGGGAGCAATCGCGTCGAGTGTATCGTGCGATTAAGTCCATCGATTCCGCGGATCTCGTTTATCCACAGCACGGCCGTCTCTGATCTTTCAGCTACGCAAATCGAGCGTGCCAGAGAACTCGATCGACCCTGGGATTCGAGAGTCAGAGTGCCGTTCTCGTTTCGGAATTGCTATCTGCTCGCTGCCGGTAATAGAAATTACCGGCAGAATACGCAGCGCCTATGCGATACTCCATTCTGGATTATTATATACACCGGCAGCATATCTATATATATATATATATATATATATATATATATATATATATATATATATGCGCGCATCTCCCGCGTGTCGAGAATTTTGTGATTCAATACCACACCACTAAATGCTTGATATTTATTGTCCGAACGTTAACAGGACGCTCTTATAAAATAAAATTCCGATACGTTTCCCTCCGTCTCCCCCAACACTTTCACACCTACACTCCTTCTCTCCATTTTATTCTTCTCCCCTCTTCCCTTTCCCATTGCTTTCTGCCTTTTCTCGCATCAGACTGTCCTAAATTCCGCGCGTTCCGACAATACTTGAATCAGCCTCGTAAACTGCCAACGCCCCCAATGCAACATTAAACGTCAATTTAGTTCGTAGACTAATTCGCAGCTGCGCGCCGAATTCGTTGAATATACGTAATCTGGTCGCGTTGGAAATGCACGTCGCCGTGGTGTGTGCGGCGGCGAGCCTCGTTTTGTACGCGCTTAAAATTTCAGATGAAATAAATGGAATTTAGTAAGAAGCGCGCGCGCATTCGAATCGGACTCGCTCTTTTTCGCGTGGGTCCCACGCGTTTTCACGAATGATTTGCATACGGGACGGCTCAAAGAGACGCCATTTTCAACGTGAAATTTACTTCTCCAAATTTCGCGCAGCTGGCTATAATTGCCGACACGATAGGACCGCGGCCGCGCGGGGCATTTATCACGCTCTTTTTTCCCCGCGGTTATTTCCACTGGACGGTTTATCCGCATTTTCGTTATCCTACGATGAATGCCAGCACGAATACTAACGGATACGTGCGTCTCTGTGCCACAGTCTATGGTGGTCCCATGTGGAAATTAACCAGGCGATCACCCTCCCCCGCATTTCGAATGAGTGCCGAACCGCGGTCTGAATTTCAAATGTTAATGATTAACTTTCTCTATTTTATCTTGATTCCGATTGTTAGTGAATTATATTTGCGCTATCTTTTGAACGGCACATCACGTAGCGCTTCGTGTCCACATTCGGCTTCCCGATTAAATACGTCGAAATCGTTTACTAAGTTAGACGAGTACACGGAGTAACAAACGTCAATTAAATACCGATCAGTATTATCTATACGTATCGCACACACAAACACATACGTGCGCACGCGCGCTGTTGTAATGAGAAAAATTAAATAAGCACAACTAATCGCAATGAATAACGAAGAAAAAGTAATTCCTACTTTTAGGATCAGCGCACGGCTGTTTTAACAAATAGTTACTTTTAATACCAATTGTATGACGCTATTCATTGAATATTCGCTTCAGCCCGTCTTAAGCTAATACCGAATAAAATGGTCGGTATCGATTTTCCCGAAGAATCAACTCCCGAGAATCCGGCTTTCGACTGTTATAAAATATTAAGCGTATATCTCCGAACGTGTAAGTGGAATACTATTTCGCGAGATTCATATCGCTGGACGGATATACGATTACAGATATACGCAATTAATACCGAGAGGCCATTGTAATCACCGGGCAGACAAGTTAAGAGAAAGAAAGAGAGAGAGAGAGAGACAGACAGAAAGTGGAAAAACAATTTGAAAACAAAATAATCACAATAAATCACAAATAAAAAATAGAAGGACTCTCTCCAACACTCCTGTCATATTTTATCAGCTTACGATAGTCTTTTTTTCTAATCCACTATTTCTTATTAACGTTTTTAGATTATTTTATTAATAAAATATTTTTTATCGGAGAGCATTGGCTTTTTCTATTGGCCGGTTCTATTTATGCGCGTGAGCTTAGCGCCTTTTTTTATTACCTTTCTTTTTTAAAAGATAATGAAATTATCTTTAAAAGATAATAGAATAACATGAATTATCAAAAACAAATCACATATGAATATAAAAGAATGTTGTTGAAGAGAGTTCAAAGCTATGACAGAAATATGTTCATATTTCTTCATACTCTTCTAAATTGTTGTTGGAGTGAAATTTCACGAGAAAAACGGAGTGACAGTCAAGTCACTCGAATTCAAGCTAGTTTTCACTCTTGCAAAATGAGGTCTCCGCTTTGAATCGTTGAGAAGATTTTTACTGGAAATTGAAGAGTGAATCTAATGCATTTTTTCCATCACGTTTTCCACGGGAAACATATTCATTCCAATCGGTTGAAACATTCGTTCATATGCAGTCAGAATCCATTCTAATCTTGGGTGAGACATTCACTCTTGTAGTTTCGAGTGGCAGCATTCCCACTGTCGCCCCGAGTGAAAATACTACTACTTTTCACTCCAAGAGACTCAGAGAGTAGAGGAAACCGGGGTTAGATGCCCTATATTTTCGAATTTCGAGGTTACAACTTCTCAGGCAACTTATTGTTGCAGCTGACTGTATAAATATGATAGAGAATCTTCTGTCAACCTTCTTCTGTATATTAATGCCCGCCATGACCGTATTAACAATATATTTTAGTTTGTAATTATCAAAAAACATAGCCATCTTACTTCAGTATCGAGTTCAGTTGCCCAGTAGCGCTGGACAAAAAAACTACTTATAAAATATGTATCATGATTAGTAGTTCCAAAGTCTCCACAGCCCTCTTGCCAACCCTTAATTATGGACCAACTTTATCTCGTCCGTCCTACTCTATTTCAATCATTATATGAATGAAAATCGCATTTATTACATTATTATTGCATTTATTATTTAGAAACTGTATACATTTGCAAAAAATTTCGTTCTAGTTAATAACACATTACTTAATTTTATTCACTCACGATGGAAAATATTAATAGAAAAATTCGAGAAGTTCGAAAATTGATTTTAATATTATTAAATCAGTTTTTTCTATTTCTTAACTTAGTATTATTTCGATTTTAGTGAAACTCAGTATTTATGTCTTAAAAGGATCATTTCGCGATTTTGTACCCACTATTCCTCTCAAGATAAAAAAAGTATATGAGCAATATATACCCTTGGGGCCATATAATCCCGTCTCCCGTATCTGATATATGCCAAACAGCTGCGAGTTGCCTCTCAACAACCCTTGCGCTCCCTCATATAATTGGAATGTTTATTCTCAGTTATCGGGATAAAATCAATAATCTCCTGCGCGTTTGTCGTATTGTCACAAACGCTCGCGGGACGAATATCCCAGCATGAGAAACGTCAGGTCGCATAGCGTATCATCAAACGTAGCGGGAGGGAAACGCGAAACGACCGGACAACCTCGTTGCCACAACTGACCGCGTCCGCTCATTCTAATTTTCTTTATGGCCCTGCCCGGTCGATGGTATGCGAGCGCGCGATTTCGCGATTTGATCGGGGCGGGCCGCGCCGCTTTCGTGTCCCGCGCGAAAATTCGCCGCGTCCGCGGCCAGCAACAGCGGCGACGCCGAATTTTCAATGAGCCCCGGATGCGAAACCGAATTCCGCGACTGTCGGTAATCAGCTTTTCGTATTCGCTTTAACACACGCCCGACGCACGGACACACGGCGACGGGCATTTCGATGAACGGGGGGACACCGAATTACGCGGCTCGCAATTAACGCCGTTAAGCCGCACGATAATCACGGTGTATATCGATGTCACGTTGCGAAAGACCGGCGTGCGCGGCGCGAAAGAATATATATTGTATTCCAAAGCGTTTATAATGCGTAATGAGAGCCGCGTGCAACCGATCGGGTGGGACGGGAAGGCGGCTTTCATGTCGGATCGACTGCTTAAAGCTGCATACACGCGCGATATAGACCGGCCGCGAATGATGCATTAACGCACTTTGCCGCTAGAATTCGCCGATCCAATTGCGAAACAATCGACACCGGATATCATAAATCGCGAGACATTGACGAGAACGTTGTTGGCGTGGCGTCAGATTTCATTACCTGTCGCGAATACTATCTGGCCATTTTTTTTTTCTTCGACGCGGCATGCCGGCCTTGTTAAAACCAGGCAGTATAGTGATCTCGGCGCGCTCACGAGGATCATGTTACTCTCTGCGCACACATGCGCAACATTAATCGTAAAACGTCGCTGGTAAACTTGGCGAGGACGAGAGAGGGTTGAGGGCACGCGCGATGAGAGCGGGCGACACGGAGCGTTTCCTCGCGCGTCACCGAATTTTTGTTTATCGGCCACGCCGCATACCCGCGAATACACCAGGGCCGTTGTAACTCAATCGGCGATCATTTCGAAAGTAATTCCATCGACAGCCTGTCGATACGGAAATCGTCGCGATCGTTTTGCGCCCTGCCATCGCCGTCATCGTCAGGGTTCAGTTTTCACGTGTAAATTACGATATTCTACGTCTGCGTGTAGAAAGAACACAATCTCGCGAAGCCGAGATATCATTTCGAGTGAGATACCATTTCGTGTGGAATAAGTGATCCATGACTGTCATTGAAAGAACGTGCAATTTGCTTAAAAAGTTCATTAAGAAAAGTTTATATTTTTATTTTAAATGAAAGCTTGTAAAACTCAGATTAAAACCAAAAATACAACATTAAAAGACAGTAAGTGCCAATTACAAGTATTGTTTACTTCTATTAACCGTAGAATCTTAAACATCAAGAAATTACGTAAACCTTAAACATAGATAAATTTCAATAAGCATACTTTCATTTGCTCATAAAAATTCTAGAAAAATGCTTGAGAAATGCTTTTTCTCTCACTCTCACTTACGCCAATGTCTTTAAAAATGGCGGACAGGATGCAGACCAATCAAGAGAATCTTAAGAGCTTACATAAGGTGCAGGACGCAGAACACAAGCCGCAGATCTTTGCGCCTGAGTGGTCCATATAGAACGCAACGGACTTAAGATTGGCTGCTCGAGATATGCAGAGAGCACTTTGTACGTGAGCTAATTATAAAGCAGAATATTATAGTATTGCGTCCTGATTGGCTGCTCACTTAAATGCACGATACAAAAATTGAGATTCGCCCAACTTGTTTGTACCCTGCATCCTGCGTTTATGTATATTTGATTCGTACCGTACCAGAGCTAATATATAGCTGGAATAGGTCCGGATGAGTAATAGAATCAATGCGTTTTTTATAAACAACCACATAAAATTTGAGATATTAACGATAAAAGATTTGCACCGAGCGCTAGCCCAGTGGCTAATCAGCACGCGTGCTGCGGTGAGACAAACGCAGTCGCATGGGCATAAGAGACCAGCCGGACCAGGTTTCTAGCAACGCATTGTTAGTCTAGCCCATGGACGTAAGAATATATGGACGGAGCGAAAGGTGCGATTATAGACGAGGGGCTGTGAAGTCCAAGAGGTAAGAGGATTACATTGTCGCGGCCATGTTGGTAGAAGAGTTTTGTATCTATTGTCTATGTATAAACAGCGACCGTCGCCATCATGATATGTCAACTCCATTACAATATATACAATCATTCCCCTCACCCCTTGGGCTTCACCCCCGCGACAATTCACTCCATGTATTCTTACGTCCATGCTCTAATCTCTCATGCTCATGCTCCGCGTATAGCATTCGTTTCACCGCAATGCGCGTGCTGATTGGCCACTGGGTTGACGCTCGGTACAAATCTTTTATCGTTAATATCTCAAAACGTGGTTGTTTAAAAAAAGACACTGATTCCATTACTGTCCCCAACCTATTCTAGCTATATATTAGCTCTGGTACGGCACGAATCAGACACCCTGTAGATGAGTGTCTTTGACTAGAGGAATTCTAGTTTCTCTCCGCGTTATGCGTTTTCGCATGCGCTCACGGCGCAATCGCGGCGCTGGAGCAAATTGAAACGGGACGCGCGTACTGATATCTCCCCGTCGTCCGTTTTCAGGACCCGAAGGACAAGCAGAGGCCGGGTTAAACCCCGTTAAGCCTGAGTTAAACGCCATCATAACCGCCCATTATTGCGGGTCGCTTAGTGTCGCTTATGAAGGTAAATAGAATATTCCATGCCAGCTAGGATCATTCGACCGTAGAAATTAATTCCGTTCCTGCCGGAGTTTATCGGGCCACGGAAGCTATCGTGCCGAACGAGTCCACGTCGCGTCGCGTCGCGTCGCGTTGCGTCGTCGCGCGTCGAAGTTATCTTAATGGAAAAGTTTCGGTCGAGTCGGTCGATCTTCCTCCGTCCGTCAATTGATGCAACAGTTGAACCAATTATGGCGGCGATATTGTCTGCCCAAGAGCGGTGGCGGTCGTCCGAGAAAATAACGGCGAATCGTCGAGAGAAACCGCGGGGCAGATCGTAATTCCATTGTCGTGGCGAGTGACACGAACCGCCATCACGAACGACGCCCTGAACGCGATCCGTTGCGTCGGCTAACGGCCGCCATCGTCGTCAATCGTTAATAGCGCTGATTATTATTTACCTTACCGTCAAATTTCATGGTAGTTTAATGATCGATGCAAGAGCTGTTCGCTGTGCTCGAATATCAAAATGTCGTGGACGGACGGACGGACGGTCAAACGGATAATTGCGCGTGTCACGGTACATCATCGCACTGCAATTACCGGCTGTGTAATGCAACTTTTCTCCGCATTCGCCAGCCGTCCAGTCGGGGAGAGGGTATTAATTAAAAATTCACCCGACCGACGTGGCCACGTCAAGCGTAATTAGCAAAATCGGGATCATTTTTTCGAGTCGGTTGCGTTTTTTGACCTCGCTGCAGTGAGCAGGTTTGAAATCCTACAAGCAACCGCGCGCAGTCTCTCAGATAGACAAATTTATGTAAATTTGGCAACAGCTTTACTAGTCAATTTATAAAGATTACGTTTCTTACAAGTAGTTCATATGGCACTCATATTTATCAGATAAAATGACGAAATAGAAATACGAAAGAAACACGGAAAGAATAACAAAATTTGCCTAAAACAATATGTCATGCAAAAAATTACATAAGAAATTTCCCCAACAAGAACATTCCCAAATATAGATTTTGATCAAATTACCCAAACTTGTTCCACAGGAACAAATTCCAATTAGAATATCGTACTACGATAACAATTGAAAATCTCATTCTTATTTCAACTATAGAAAATTTTGCGGGATCTATTTGGGATTGATTTTCCAAATAATTGAAGTTGCAATTTTAAGTGGGAAAAAATTAAAAGCAGAAGAAAAGTTATGTAGAAAAAGTAAAAGAAAGAGAGAAGATACAGAGGTTGACAAAGTAGTAATTAATATTTTCATAACTAGAATTTATAGAAATATAAGATATACTCTTCTTAAAGTATAGACTATTATATTGTTATTCTTATAATTTGCCGGTTGTTAATTGAAAATTATAAGTAACAATAAATTTCAATGTTTAATATAATGTTAAAATTTTATATTTAAAATACACCAATGTAATATATAATATTATTTTATTTAAGATATTTATACTTTGTTTCACATACACACAAGAAGAGGACAAAATATTTGAAATAGTTTGAGTACTTATACTTTGGATGTATTTATATTTGTAAAGTATGCGTTAGTATACTTAAAGACATTTTGTTCAAACTCTCCTATTGGAATAAAAGGGAAGGCGAAAAAATGTTGTATAGAAAAAATGGGATTTACTTAGGTTTCCCTATTTAAAAAATCGCATTTCTTAAATGTTACGCTTTTAAATCAAATTTTCATAGATTTACCAATCAAAATCCATCATTTTCTTAGAAATTGGAATGGATTCCAATTAGATTCTAATATTTCCTATGCGAGATGTAATATAAAAGTCTTAATGTAACTTTAAATAAATTTGTAGCTGCATCAATATAACAAAAATCCTCCCAAATGATTTATACTCATATTTGGCAAAACGAAAATACGAAGAGAAATATCAAAATTTGCTGAAATCAATATTTCGTGCAAGATGTAACATGATCAATCTAAAAATATAACTTTTAATCAATTTGATCTGAATTAATATAACAAGAAAATTATATTACTGTATGACGTAAAATTAATGATTAATTCAGTACAGTATATCCGTTTCATAAATGCAATTGAAAGATAAATTCTTCCACTATCGATTGTCTCACGTCATAATATAATTACGAGAGTCTCTTCTGGCTGAACACAAGCGGAAAAAGTCGGCCCGAAAAGCGTGGATTTTCGCTCGCAGCTCGCTGATGAGCGCGCGCGTGTTTAATGCACCTACGAGGCGGCGTTACCAGGTAGCGTACTCGGGATAATAAAGAAACGCAAGCAGATTACACCGCAGAGCTCGTCCGCGCTGGCGCAACTTCGCGAATCTATTTATCGCCTTGCGCGCGTGCGCGCTTGCCATGATTACAAACGCGGGATTATCCCTGTCGCGGCAATTCCACCGCGGATTCTGTAACCAGGCCGCGAGCGTCGCGTTCGAATTTCTCGCGCCTCGTCCTTAGAATGCGAGGCCAACGCGCGAGCGAGCGAACTCAGTCACGTGCGCGACGCACGGAATCTTCCGGTGCGAAATGTCCGAGCGAAGAAAAGGAACGCCGGTAGAGCACGTCGCTCGGGCCGAGCAATTTTTCTATGCGACTCTTTGTGTTTCCGCTCAATTACCGACGTTACGTCGGGACGAGTCGGCCGGAAGCGTCGCGAACGAGCCGCGCAACGGCAGGCTACCGTGCCGAGCCGATCGCGGATCCTCCTCGCCGATTTTCTAACGAACTATTCCGACCGCGCGTATAACTTCGGGAGATTATGAAGTTCAGCCAACTTTCCGTAGTTGCGGAGAGTTGTATGTGTGTTCTTCTTTTAAGAGTTCTTTTCCTTCTAAGAGTTGCGATCGCGTCTTGAAAGCTGTCTCAAAACACGTCCGTATTATTATCGTGCTTATGATGAAGTCTCCTGAAATACATATGCAGAAAATTGTTGTTAACAATATTATTGTGTATGCACGTCCATGGGAAACGCAGAAAGACAATATATTCGCTGCGCTTCCGGCTAACGATAGGGAACTGTAAGCGTTAAGTTGTTTGTCATTTTGCAAAGGAATTGTGACACGAATAAATTTATTCAATTCGGTTTTGATAGAAGGAAGCAAAATTTCTGGTTCTTATGAACCAAATTCTGCATTTTGAGAATTAAAAATTTAGTTTCCTCTTCTGAAATCAAAACAAAATTTCTGATTCTTAGAACTGAATTTAACTCACAAGAACCAAAAATTTCGCTTCTTTCAATCAAAACGCGTTTATTTCGTTTAATTTTGTTTATTTCGTCAGGCTAGTTCAATCGAGCCTTTAACGTCAAAGCAATGTATAACTTATTTGAAATATGTAATTTACCGCGGAATTCTTTTTTTAAATAGTATTATTATTTATATAGGGTATTTAAGCATAATTTATAGGGTATAATTTACGAGACTCGTATTGCGCGACTAGGGTATACTCATACTGAAGCCAAAATTTATATATATTTACGATAAACTGATAGTTTTTTCAGGTTGGTTTTGTAGCCTGATGGTATACAAATTGTCACATATAAAAAAAATATTAAAAAATTAAGAGATGTCCGTATATGTATTTTCGAAGCTGCAGTTTAGATTAGGTCACTCGTTATTTCTAATGCTAGTATGGAAGAAAAATTGGTCTTAGGAAGTAACTATTGTGTAACATATATCACAACTGTGCATGCGTGCCTGTAAGAATCACAAAAAGACAATATTATATTCTTTATGTTTCCGGGCAGTAATGGGCAATTGTAAGCGCATCGCGTGACGTTGCTTGTCGTCATTTGCAAAGAAATTGTGACACGAATAAAATTATTGAATTGAGTTTTAGTTGAAGAAAACAGAATTTCTAGTTTTTATGAATTAAATTTTAGTTCTGAGAATTAAACATTTTATTTCTTCTTCTGAAATCGAAATAAAATTTCTGATTCTTACAACCGAATTTAACAAGAACCAGAAATCTTGCTTCTTTCAATCAAAACGCGTTCGTTTATTTTCAGGTTAATTTAACCAAGCTTTTCTTTGTTTAAAGCAATGTATGACATATTTGAAATAAGTACGTGTGGGAATTCTTTCTCACACACGTTTCGAAACCATTGAAAAAATTCCGTACTTCTAGGAAAAATTCACTTTTGCGTGTAGTTTATTCTTTGCTCTCTAAATTTGCTATACTTTTTTGAAATTTTTTTTACATTATGTACGTGTGAGAGAGAAAATGTCTAAAAAGTAAAAGATATTTATTCGGTACTAATAACATATTTACTTAAATCTATATTCTTTCACTTAGATATAATGAACAATTGCTTGCATGAGATTGCTAAAGTTTTAAGAAAATGCGTATTTCTTTATTTAAAGAATATTTTATAGTAGTAAATATGTTATAAGTAATATGTCATTAGTATCCGTTGTAAATAAATTTTTTTTTATTTCTTATATATTTTTTCTCTCAATCTTCATTTTATTCTAGTCGAACAACACTGTTACGATACTTCTCCAGTTAATAAATGTTTGTATCTTCAAGAAAAATTCTCTGCATAGGATGTTGAATATTTAGGCAACATTTTTAAATAAATATAAAATTTCGAGATTTTTCTCTACAAATAATTCCTCACAATCTTGTGCCTTGTCACGAATATAAATAGATATAAATGTGTATGTACGTGTACACGATAGTTGCGCGCAACGGCGAGAGCAAAACGTGACGACTCGCTCATCAACGAAGTGTTCGCGCGACAGGAATTACCTATGTGCGAATGTCGACAGTGTGCGACTAATTTCTAACACGTACACGCGTTCCGTCTTCATTTTTCGACGTAACTGCAGCAGCGACTCCGAAGGGATGCTTCTCGTGATAGTCGTAATAGAGCTCGACGTTGATATCTTCGTCACATTAGTTTTACGCTCTCCGAGCAGCCGTGTGGATATTACGCGCGTCGTCCCGGAAAACTAATACGATTTTAGAAAATATCTCATATAAATTAGGCGTTTATCTGACGGTAAAGCGTAACATTATTAGGCGCGATATGTACTCTCCGATAGTACACCGCGAAGATTTATATTGCGCATTTGAGGCAAAAAACATCGACTCTCCTTCCCTTCCTCCCTCTTTTTCTTATCTTTGATCTTATCTTTGGGTATTTCCTACCTGTAAATATCACTGAGTTTCCTCTTTAGCCAAAATCTATTCTTTAAACAACTTCAAGATTGTGAGATGGGTGGTGTGAGCTTCGCGCCCTCAAATTTTACACAGGGTTAAACGGTTGCGCACTATATTATTTATATTATTTATATTATTTATATTATTTATGTTAATTTAATGCTTTAGCATTATAAAACACAACTATTCTTGACGTCACATATTATCTTACCATTATAATTGTAAAAATCTTACTTTGGTTTAAGTTTATTGACTATCTATTATTTTACTGTACTCTCTGTATTTATATTTACATCGTGTGCAATTCGTATACTCTCTCTTCCTCTTCCTCCTCCCCCCTTTCTCTCTCTCATTCTCTCTTATTCTCATGATGAGATATTAAATTTTATATTTTCCATTTAACGTATGAAATTGAATTTTACTTGTCGTCGGATGCTGGGTTGAATTTTCAAAGAATAAAAATATTTACGCCGATTTTAAACAACTACGCGCGCGCACACGTTGCAGTTTTTATAATCTGACTGTCGCGATAATAACTGTCACATCGGAATATTTCGTTCGGGTTCACCTCTTTTTTGGTCGATTCAATTTATCACGTAGCGAATGAACAAACGCGAAATGCTCGCTACATCTCCATGATTAAATTCTTATAGTTTAAACCGAGCGTTTCGGATTAGCTCGGCGAAGTGGTCTTACCCCGAAATCCGGTTGTATTCCAGTTGATAATTTATGTAAGCTGAAACCTCCGTGTAGCTGCGAGCTCGAGCATATGCCCAGGACTGTTTTCATGAAGTAAATAATGAAACATTCCTTACATAAACAAGCTGTAAGAGCGAAACAGACCAAAACTCGCGGATTGCGCTCTCTATCAGGATCATATCCTCATAATGCACTTACGGGGCTGTAATTCTGTGCTCATGTAACGTCTCGTATATTGTCGGAAACGGCGGAATGCTGGGCGTGTCTACTCGAAATATTCATCGCGGGATAATTTTGATTAATGGGAAATATTCCTTATATGACGAGAGATAAAAAGGCTATTTGTCACCACGTAATATTTTAACGGAAAGATACGCGACGTAATGACGCCGTTCTTTGATATCGCGTGATGTATTACATCGGTTAATGTTTCAAAGTTATCTTGTGTAACGGAGGATTACGCGCCATTTTCATATTATCCCGGGCAAATACGCGGAAAGGTTTCAACTTTATGCTGATTAATTATTAATATCGTCGTCGTGAACAGATTACAGTCCAATGGTAGTTATTAGCAGCTACAACGACGGTAGGTCCCTACAAATGCATATATATTTCCAATTTAGCGTTAAATCAACCCATAATTACTACTTAATCCTACTATTGAACCTCGCTGAATTCTCATCGAATTCATATGTATTTCTATTTTAGTCAGAACATCGACAAATTACGTGTAAATCGATGAATAAGACTACACACGAAAAATCGACGTGGAAAAGATCATAAGGGATAATTTCACCGCCCAGAAAAACTTTGTGTACGTTTATACGTATAAAGAGGCATACACTGTCTAAAATAAAATCAGCGTATTCTCCACTGAAATGCTACACTTATAACTGATACCTCAATTATAAGTATAGCGTTACATTCAGTGAAATCTCGTTGAAAGGATCAATTAAGAATATATTCTCTGTATAGTTCCAGAAGAAAGATACCGCAAATTAGAAACATTTATATTCTCTGTATAAAAACATATGGTATATTATCAATATATAGACAATATAATTGAGGGGAAGATCACGATAACTTTGGCTCCTGGAAATAAAGATAGTTTTTGAAGATATTTTTAACAAGAAACACGGGAAAAATAGTAAAAACAAAATTCTATGATCAATATTTATCACTGTTAATAAGGATGTTATGTATAAAAGTATATACACGTAGGGAGTCAACTCCCCCCTCCCCCCCCCTAAAAGATGGATTCTCGGACCAACAGCTATCAAAATAAGTTAACAATTAAAAATGAAAAAAATGTTAGATTAGGTTATTTTTTAACAATAGATAACAATGTAAGTATTGATCATAGAATTTTTCCCGTGTTCTGCGCTAAAAATACTTCGAAAAATCACCAGCATTTCGAAAGTCAATAAATATTTACAAAGATTATCGTAGTAGAAATACTTCTTTTTCTGATTCAATCAAAAACACATTTACTGACTCATTTTAAAGAAATACGTTATTCATTGTTAATAATACTCCTTCTCAACGCAACGTTTTTATCCTCGACGCCTCGGCAGGCAACTTTTCATTCGATCGGTGGAAAGTAATGGTTGTAGTAACGGGAGAGACGGCGTCAGCTACCAGGAAGATTATTTTAAGAGAGGCAGCGGGCGTTCAGCGCGAGGTATTAGACCGGAACCTGCGCGAGGAGGTGGTCGAACTCTCGAACGTCGTGTCTTGCTGGCGATGGTCACCGGTGGGAGATGTTTATGTCCATTTGAATTCCAATTAATGGCACGTCGAGGACACTTTGGAACGCGTGACATATCGCGGCGCATTGTTCCGCCGCTGGACGGAAATGGTGACCGGAGTCGGGCCGTTTAAAGGGCTCGTAGGATCGATCGCTCTCTCTCTCTCTCTCTCCCCCCCCCC
>NW_022639587.1:861982-864380 GCF_010583005.1 Odontomachus brunneus | reverse complement strand
CTCTCTCTCTCTCTCTCTCTCCCCCCCCTCCCTCCCTCTCTCTCTCGCGCGCGCTCACAGACCTCCCTTCAAAATAGAATCCCGCGGGAGCTTTTTCATTATCTCGTATTTCCACAAAGCCCCGCGGCTAAAAGAAACGACGCCAGGTCGGTATTTTATAGGAAGCCGCTCCACTCGCGGCTCCACTGTTCCTCCCCCCTCCCCCCTCCCCTTTGCATCGTCCTCGTCATTCTGCTCTATCAAAAACGCGATACGCCGATAGTCCACTCTATATCGCATCCGGCGACGGAAAAGCAAATTCTTCAAAATACGTGACTTCTGCCGACAATCCAGTTAGATTCCCCTACTGCGAAAATATTTGACAAATCGCCGAGGAGGCACGATATACCACACTCGTAGATACCGTCTTGTATATTTGTTTTATAATGCCCTTAAAAGATATTTTTTTGGTTATACTTGATTTCAGCCTTTATTCAATCATTGTTGTATAAGAGAACTTTATTATTATTATTATTAATACAAAACGTCAGCGCCAAAAAATCAAATGTAATATATTGTAAATATATAATGTAATGTATCCAAAATTTATTTATTATTCGAATAGACTTATGCACGTCCGTATTTGGGAACAATCTTATTTGTCGATTTGTAAACCATTCCTTAGGAATGCTTCATACGACACTCATATTTGTCATATAGAAAATAATGAAATACAAATATAAAAAAAATGATAACAATTTTTCTCAAAACAATATATTATATCAAATATAATATAAAATTTAAGTGTAACTTCTAGTTAATTTGTTACTGCATCAATGTAACAAATAATTGATATTATTGTGTGATGTATATTTAGTAATTAATTCAGTAGAATATATTTGCCTCAGAAATTAAATTAAAATAAATACAGAGTTTCCATCATCGTTTGCCTTACGTCGTGCTAACCATCCCACACAACGTCTAAAATCGGGACAACTTTAAGACGTCTAAAAGACATTTTAAAGATATCTCTCAGACGTCGGCATATAAGATGTTTTTAAGACGTATTTAAGACGTCTTTAAGACGTCTTATGTCCCGATTTTAGACGTTGTGTTACGTGGGATGAAAATTTGTCTCCGAGTTACTTATTATTGAAATAGACAAGTGTACATAAATTTCGCAAGAACTTTAATATATAGGGAGAATTTTATAGTAAATTGCTATAGGATTTTGTAAACGAAGAATAGATCGACATTCTACAGTGATTCGCTACTTATTCATTTATTTTAGGAAATAAAGTATGCTATTGAAATACTTACTACATTTCTAGTAAAATTTGTTATTTTTAGCGAAATTTAGTACGTTCCCTAGCAAATTAAATCTTATTGACAGTTTATTTTCCTGAACCACTAAAAACATAATAAGATTAAGAAGAATTTATAAAACAAGAAACTATAATTTTTGTAAACGTCACATCCTTAAAAATGGTCCTCATATATTAATCACATGTAATAAGACAAAATAAAAACTCGAAAGAAGTACGAGAAAATTTGTTAAAATTTGCTCAAAGCAATATGTTATGTAAAATGTAACATGAAAATTAAAGTATAACTTTTAATAAACTTGTTGCTGTATCAATGTATATACATACAAAATATATATTATTATATGATTAATATATATGCAATTTAATGATTAATTCAATACAATATATTCCTCTCATAAATGTAATGTAGAAGATTATAAATTTTCCCTATCATGAATCGTGTAATGTTGTGATAATCGTGAAAGTCTGTTTGCGTCCTTGTCTTATCGATAGATTTGCTTGACAACGCTAATGATTCGATCCCTTATCAGATCGCGATCGAAGAGTTTCTGAATCGTAGCCAAATTCAATTATTAGTATTTCTGGTTTGTTCACATACGCACGTCGTTCGCAAGCATAACGAATCGGACGATATGCGGTGCGTAGCGTGTTTGAGCGTGTTATACGCGGATCATAAATGAAAGCCGTTTCTGAATTTTCACTTGCGAATTGCGCGCGGGGAGGCGAGGGAGGAGAGGGTGGGGGCAGTAAAAAAACACACACACCCACCGGAAGTCGCAGATATTACGTACGTGTTCCACTGGTCGCGAGTTTGTCCACGCCGAGGGAGAGCTGTGGAGGAAACGTGGAATTTTCGTTAGTCGGCACCCGGGTCACGCGCGTGGTGCAAATTGAAATTCTTGTTTCGCCCGCTGGCATTTATCATGACCGTTCTGCGGCTGATCATTGGATCTTATTTCGCCCGGTTTATCGATCCGTTTTAGCGACGCGCGCTTTTTACTGGTCGCGCAAGCGTTGCCGACCGATATTATCGAGACACTCGGACGAGAGAGAGATAGAGAGAGAGATAGAGAGAGATAGAGAGAGAGAGA
>NW_022639587.1:854430-860941 GCF_010583005.1 Odontomachus brunneus | reverse complement strand
AGAGAGAGAGAGAGAGAGAGAGAGAGAGAGAGAGAGAGAGAGAGAGAGAGTATCAAGATGATTGCACCGAGAGATCGATTATTCCTCGTAAAATTCACGATTACTTCCTTTCTCCCTCTCCTCTCTTTTTTCCTCTTCGCCCTTCTTTTTTCGCGCGCGCGCACGATTGGATTGTGAATAATGCGCGATCTATGTACAATGCGTCTATACATCATAATGAAACATTACAAATGAATATCGATAACGCTTCCTGTTTGTCCTCGAATGCAATTTATAACGGGACGCGGGACATTATTTATGAATGATAACGAAACGAGCGCCGCGAGTCGATCGATGATCTCCTCCCTGATTACGATGTCTCCTTCTTGAACAAGATGTGCGAATGTGGAATCACAAGTAGAAAGGAAAAGTGAGAGGTACATATTTCCAAATAGACTGACTGGTACATAAATTTGGCAGCAATTTTATTAGAGAATTTGTAAAGAGTTGGGCGCTAGGATGTTCTCTTTTTGAATGTTCTCTTTTTGATTGTATATCAAAGAGCTTTTTCACATTTTTATTGCGATTTGTAATGATTATGTTCATTATGAGTGGTTTATGTGCATTATATCTCTATCATATAAAAATCTATCATATAAACTCATATCTATCATACAGAATGGCGAAACAGAAATATGAATCTCCATAGACTGATATATGTAAACTTTACAGCAACTTGGAGCAACATTAAATCATGAAACTCAGCAATACTGAGCTTCTTATAACTAATTAGATTACAGTCATATTTATCACATAGAACGACAAAATAGAAATATGAAAGAAATACGAAAAAAATAATCCAAATTTGCTTAATGAAATATATCATGTTAAATGTCAAAATCTGAGTTTAACTTTTAATAACTTTTAGTAACTATTAGTAAATTTGTTGCTGCATCAATAACAAAGGATTTACTTTATTAAATTCTAGAGTTCCAATCATCGATTGTTTCACGTCGTAATAATCATATGAAAATATATCTGAGTTTTTGTGCCAGTGAAAGCGTTACCATCGGTTTTATCCACGAGGGGGTAACATATTATATATGATATCCGCGCCAGACACTTCTCCACACAGGCCAACCGTGGCTATACATCACGAAATTACGCGTCATAATATTAGCTCGTATACTTTGTGTATCGGTTTTGCGGAGAGAAGCACTTTAATTCACCATGATGGCGCAGCTCCCTGTCCGCAACGCCGTGATATGCCGGGGTACGTAAAACGGAACATGTAGAAAAAGAAAACGGCCGATTAGAATACATACGTACGCACGTACGGCCAGTCGGAGTAGCACTTTAAAGCACAGAAATTAAAGGTAGCTCTCGCGATGGCGCTTTTGAATTTTGCAAACTCCGAGCTTTTGCGAAGGCGACTCGACGCTGCTCGGTTTCACGAAATAACGTTCAGATGTGAGATACAAAATCCGGGCGAAATTACTGGATAGCGCTCTCCCTCTCTCTCTCCCTCTCCTCCCCCTCTCTTTTTCTTTCTCTCGCTTTGTCTGTCTCTCTTTCTCTCTTCTGACCGACTGCCAGCCAGTGTTTGTTATGGAAAAGCGTGATGGCGATGTTCATCGAATAACATACCAGGAAATTCGTACACAATAAATACTCTGTGATTATACAAGCGACACAATACGCGCCATGTTGCATTCTCGTTTCGTTCGTTCGGTCGATTTCTCTCTCGTATTGCGAGCATAGAAAAAAAGAGGTGTTTCGCGAAAAGGAACTATTGGAGGGTCGTGCACAACGGTGCCGCGCACAAAAGTGCTAATGAGTGGTGCAAGTTGCGTTACATGTCGATTGGAAAAAATGCATCGGTCGTCTACGGCAGCTACGCGATTTCACCGGTGGAACAGCGTTGCCTACATTCGAGAAATATCACGGTACGTATGTATATGCGTGTGATTTGGTTTTCATCACTCGGAGAAACTACCGACGCGCCCTGTTTGTTCATCGATATTTTTATACGATATAATTTGTCGAGCGGTTCCGGCGTTGATTTAAAACTCGCATTGCGGACTTGCCCTACTTTGTGCTAAGATAAATATTTCAATTACTGACCCTGTAACCTTATCGTAAAAAAGAACTAATATATTTATAATATTAGATAATACATACAAAAAAGATTTTGCTCGAAAACTGGACCCTCTAGAGTTTTAATTGCATTATATTTTGCTAGTTTGTGAGAAGCTGTTATAATTTATTTATGATGCTTTCGCAAACATAACTGAAGTGCTATTTAATGCTATGTAAGTGCTATTAAGTGCTATGTAAATAAATATATGAATAAATATATATTTATATAAATATATATGTATATACATGTATTCAAAAATACAAAAATAAATACATATTTATACATATATATGTATAAATATGTAAATATTTAAGTCTGTTCCAATTCCATGATACATGGTGTCTTTATTATAGATGGGTGTATAAGCGTTGTTATTACTAACTATTATTGACAGGTACTACTATAAACTTATTATTATTTTTTATATTACTGTCTTTATAAGAGACACAATAATGCTAATAAAATTATTAGCTCTTTCAAAATATCTTATTATTTGTGGCAATTTATTGGTTAAAAACCAAAACTGTGTTTGTATATTATTCATTAAATTCTGGAGCATTAAATCATATTGATATTGCTTATTTATTTCATAATAAATGAGATTCAGAAACCATATTTTTTCTCTTCAGAAATAAGAACTTTTGTACTATCTTATTTATTTTAGTAACTAATAATGAGGGCAAATAAATATTCCAATGTCAATTAATGACGTACACGTATTAATATAAAAAATATATATTTTGTAATTATTGCTATTTAGAAAATATCCTTTAACATTTCCTTAACTCTGACAGGACAGTTTTAATTGTGTTAAAGTATAGGTACAAAAATCTGACAAAAAAATACGTCTGATATTAACCTACAACTTTTAAAATGTCGGGGAATAATTTAACGCGCGGATAATATCCAGGATTTATTATACATTTTAGTTTTATTGGAAACTTATTGCAACAGGTTACACTTCAAATTTAGAGTAAGAATATATTTCTTAGAATGATAATAGATTCGTATCAGCTAATTTATTAAGGAAAACAGGTGTAATTGTCACTAATTGGGACATTCATCTGATTCATTAGCGTAAGATGGAAGGGAAATATTATTCCGGCTTTTCAGCGCGCTTTTATTTCGTTAACGAATACCTCGGCGGATCGGCTGTCGTCATTAACACCGAATCGATACCAAGTGATCCCGCGCATTTGCGCGAGATATCTTGACTCGGATCTTTGGCGCTCGATCAAACGATGCACGGCATCCGCCAGTTCATAAATTTTCGTATAATTCTATGATATATAATTTATCAGTTTCTCCAAGTCGAAGTCGCGCGCGAACGACGCGAAGTCGAATTTACCGTTGAAGTCACGCCGCTCTCTGACACGCGATTAATCCATCGAACGTGGCCCATTTGTATTCCCGGGCGAAAATGGGTTCGCCGAGAGTGATAAAAACGGCGAAATTACTCTCGGCGAAATTACTCGCGCGGAATTCGCAGTATCCGCTTAATGGTTTCACGCAAAAATGTGCTTCTGCGCGTTTTGCCTGTGGCGCTCTTTTGCATTTGATGAGATCGGCGATCGGGTTCATTTGTCGTCTGGTAAGATTGCTTTGGAGAATACCTTGGCGATCGATCGTCCCTGCTCCGACAGCTTGACGTACGAATGAATATTTTTCGCTCGTCCGCGAGAGCGAGCTAGCGCGCGCGCGCGCGCTATAAAACCATGCGTAAACTTGTTGTCGGGTTGCACTATTTGGCAGTATGGCGTAAAGCCCGAGATGAAATTTCACCGTACCGTGGAGGAGGGTGAGGTCGGCGAGAGAGAGTGCTGGCCAGACGGCGATCGATCGTATCTCACGGAGACGGTGAGTGGACGTAGAACGACGAGTAATACGGTTATTAAATTGCCGAGGTCATTAGCCCGTATGTTGCAATCACGCTAGACTACATGAGAAACGAACACCGAAAGAAAATGAAAAAGAGGCACTCTTAATCAATAGAATATATCGCTAAGCGAGACCGCGTCTAGTTGAACCAAGTCGTACGTCGACCACGTGTATTGTTTATGCCGTGTTAATTCGTCGCGAAAGCAACAGCGGAAACGAAATCGCAAAATGTTTCTCTTAAAACATAGATACTTTCTTCCTAAGTCTCGTTAAAATCGGAACAGTATTACAACTCGGAAATAGGAAGAACTAATTTAAAAGCAGCCAAGTGCATTTTCGAGCGTCGCAAAATTTGACATCAGTACTTTTCATCGCGACTGAGTAGGCTTCAATTTCTTCCTCGTGTTGCGAGGAGTCAATCACAACAATAAATTGCTTGAGAAGTTGTAATGTCGAAATTCTGAGAAATATACCATCTGGCCCCGTATTCTCCCCTCATACTCTTGTCATAGTACTGGTCTCCGAGCTTTCGTATAACGTATGACACACTCGCACGTTAAAATAATTGAAAGTCCTTCACGTATCGCTGTACCGCGCTCTACTGCCTTTCATTATTACACTATTCTACTATTTACATTATCTATTATTTACATTATTCACTCAAGCGCCATACACTCTCCGTTATTGTAGACGATGTTGACTCAATACGACCGTAATTTGAATCTTTTATGGATAAATATGTAATGCATTCATTTACAGGATGTCCCACCACTACCGCATTATCGCTCAAAGGCGGATTCCTGAAGTAATTTGAAGAAAAAAATCCTAATGTAAAAATGTTGAGACTATAATACTTTTCAAATTATAAACGATTAACGTTGATTAATTATACTGGCTAAAATACGCGCGCTCAGGTAAGGTCCAACACACAGTGGTACAGGTGCATGCACATGTCGCCCCTTTTCCAAATATTAATACGGAAGTTATATACATACAACAACGTATGTATTATATGTATTAATTTGATTTAATTTATCTTAGTAGTTTATAAGAAAAATTGATCGATTTACCGATATGTAGCAACTTTCTTTATTATAAGTGAGAATTTGCATAAGATATGAAATTAGTTATAAATCTCTGAAGAAAATATTAAATGTGTAACATTTATAACCTGAGCGCGCGTACTTTAGCCAGTATAATTGGTCAACTTTAATTGTTTATAATTTGAAAAATATTATCAATCATTTTTGCATTAGGATATTTTTCTTCAAATTACCTCAGAAATCCTTAAGAAATAATGCGGTAGTGGTGGGACACCCTGTATATGTATATTTGTATGTATATATGTGTGTGTGTATGTATTTATATGGGAAAAAGAAAAAGATTAAAGTAATTTAAGAGAGCAGCCCATGTACCAAAGGCGCACGTATCGCCGTCATAGTATCTAGGTGTTAGAATATTACTTGGCTAAACTAATAAAAACGTGGAAATGTTAATGACTTTCATCAGGCTACGTTGAAACAAACCTCGCAAAACTTTTTAACGGCGCTTTAAAACGTACCACGCGTGTTCTCGCCATAACATCTGCACACGCCGTATGCGTAATGAAAGGAGAAGGTACGACGGCGGTGAAATGTTTTTTCTCTAACAAATATAGGATTATGTACGTTAACAGTAAAGAATTATCTTAATAGTATTCCTTGTCTTTTTAACGTTAGCTTCGCTCTTCCTCTCTCATCTCGATTTTTCCTAACTATTGCCCATGTGCATGTTTAAAAGAATTTCTACAATTTTCATATCTTTTTTATGCGTTAACTAATTGGACGCATTATATTTTACTTTTCTCTATTGTGCCGCGCTGCCGATGTTAATTAATTTACATTTCATACAGCGCATGCTATTCAACGGATACTTTCGTGCACACTTATATCTGCTTTTCTTTCCACTGGTATATATATTTTTCATGAAATTATATCTATTGGTATATGTTGGTCGAGACTGTTTGTGGACAACGTAGTCTCAAGCTGGTTCATAAATGACCATGGTCCAACGTTGCCCTCTTACTCTTACCATCACACGTTGCTGCATCTGTCACCTTCAATAAGGCCGCCATTCGCGATCTTATGTCCTTCTGTGACAGACCATTACCCTCCCGCTTGACAGGGCAACTGAAGCCAGAATCGATCGTCGTCGTGTCGGCAGCAGTCGATCACGAAGGAAATCCAAATCTTGTGCCGCTGCAATTCGATGACACTTCGCGCCGATTGGCTCCCCGTGAGTCGTTTTCGAGCGTGATTCTGCCGAGAATATCCTATCGACTCGTCGTCGTCGTAAATGACCCCATCGCATTATTATATTATCCTCGATCGTATCGGCGTAATGATCGTTGCTCGTCCCTCGTTTTACTTCCCATAACCGCGAAGATTGTCTCAAAGGAGTTTTACGTAAGATAAATATATTTTCCTCCACAACTCTCTCTCTCTCTCTCTCTCTCTCTCTCTCTCTCTCTCTCTC
>NW_022639587.1:799827-853051 GCF_010583005.1 Odontomachus brunneus | reverse complement strand
CCAAATCTCTCTCTCCTTCTCTCTCTTTCTCTCTCTCTCTCTCTCTCTCTCTCTCTCTCTCTCTCTCTCTCTCTCTCTCTCTGTGTCTCTCTCTCTCTATTTTTCTCTCTCTGTCCTCTTTCCCCCTCTCTCTATTTTTTCTCTCTTTTTTCCAATCCACACTTACTTCAAGCCGCCGTCCCTCGCGGCGGAAACTACTCGCGTTCCGGGAAGGGTGATTGCGATGAGCAGCCGGGCGAATGAAGTCAGACTCGAGCGATTTAACATTGTTTTAACATCGATACGATACCACGGCCGCGGGAATCCGCTTACCCGCCGAAACTGTAAACCGTATCAATTCAATTTCATGCAAACTCTTTCGAGAACATTCATTCGACGCTCCGATACTCGACATTTATCTTGGCCGTCGGTGCTGCCCGCGTTCCTCTGCTAGGAGACCCGCTTTCCCGATCAATATAAAGTAAGCAGTACAAATATGTCGTGTAATAGAGAAACCGCGTAAACTAATATCATGCGCAGATTCACGCGTTTATCCGTATATCTCGAACTTTTACTTTAATCCTGTCCGCGATAACTATGCTGTCGCACCGCATCGCATGAATTGACAAATTTTCCTTCATTAATACCTCAATAATTACCATATAGTAGAGTGTATATAAAATGATATAGGTTTTTTTCTATTCAATTCAATTTCTATCTGCACTTAAATCCAGACACCTTGTATAATTAACGGATATTTAAAACAACACGTTTCGTATCTCCATAATCTTCTGATTATATATTTTTCACCATAGCGTTAGAAATCTACAGAATATCTGGCACAACGCACACCAACACTTGTGTGTCCATAGAGCTCATAAAATTGAACAAACAAGAGCTTTCTCTACCATCTTGCAAATAGTCACGATAATTATTTCTTTATGTCGAAATTATTATGAATTATTATATGAATTCTTAACCCTTAGAGTCACAGCGAGTCTACCAGAGACCCACCTATATTTATTCACATTTTATTATTTTTTTCATAGAGTTTAAATGATTTATTTAGCAGATTTGGTATTTTTATATTTTTCGAACATCATGAAAGTTACGAAAAATAAAAAATCTTGCTTATTGTTAACAATATAATTGTTATAAATAAACAAAGTGGTAAAAATGATGGTCTTTACGAATAAATTTTGAATGTCTGGATTTAAATGTCCAAACGCTCCTTTACAGAATTAATTAAACTGAGTATAGAGAAATTACCTATCAATTTGCAAACTATTACAATAATTTCTAAGACTTTAAAGATAATTCAATCAATGATCAGCCAATGAGTGCGACATGATGAAACAAGTTCTGTACAAAATCTGGAGAGATATGTCTTGGGCTGATAGTTTTCTGACAACGATGAAAAGTGAATGATAGCGGAAGGTAAAATAAGCGGCGCAGTTCTACGTTATATGCATGATCTCTGATTGTGAAATGTTTATATCTACTATAGCCAAGAAATCAAGAAACAATTCCAAGATATGTCTCTTCAGACTGCTCCACAGAATTCGTTTCATCGTATTGCGCACGATCTCAATTCTTTTATCAAACTTGCCAAGCGCTGATGCATGGTTGGTCTCTGGACTCGGATTGCATCCGCAGTTTCTCTTATTAACACACGGTTGAGGTGGGTGGGAGTGGGGAAGGGCGAAGGGAGAGAAAGAAAGAGAAAGGGAAACGCGGGAGCCCTCGAGCAGTCAAGTGGACAATGTCCACGCTCGATTGGATTTAACGTTGTTTCGTCGACGATACCGACGCACCGATCGGCGAGTAAATCTGCGACGCTCGAAGGGACAACGGAACTGTCCTCTCTCTCTCTCTCTCTCTCTCTCTCTTTTTTTTAGCCGCGCTTTACGGCGCAAGCCAAAGAGCCGTGAAGGGTTTCTCGCCCCGAGACCGTTTGATCTGCTACAGCGGATAATTCGCCCCCGCTGACGTGTTTCACGTGGCGCGAGGTGCGCTTTGTCGCCGCCGCCGCCGCCGCATGAACGGCTTTTTTACACGACGTCGTCGTCGGGTGTCGGACGATTCAACATTTCGCAGCACGAAACGAACGAGAACGAGTATACAAAGGAAAACCCGGTGCGAATGGAAGAAAGCGACGAAAAAATGCGCGAATTTAATCCTACCGCGCGTGCGGCAGGATTAAAACGACCTTGGTACACGCTCTCGTTTCTGCCGCTTAACGTCGAATTCGGGCGTTGTAAGGATCTCTCTCCCTCTCCCTCTCTCTCTCCTTCTCTATCTATCTACCTATCTATCTATCAATCTATTTGTCTACCTATCTATCTCTCGTTTTCGTCGCCGCGCTCGTTCACGCTCGACTACTCAATGTGTCCGGAAAGAATCGCGCTTCCGTTTCCGCGGCGAGATAAAGCTTGGGAAAAGTTACCGTCACACTTCCTCCTCCAACTCACTCGCCATGCTCAAACCGCGCTCGTTAAGATGCAATCGTGATCGCGCGTTTGTTGAATTAGCGACGAAGTCAACGAAGGAAATTAATAATGACGTGACACAAATGTTAATTAGTTAAATTTACTTCGTTGGAATTTTGGGGGTGCGAAATCCGTCCGCGTTGTCGGAAACCCGATAGAATTGAGTGCGTGTGAAAATTCGTACGCCGCGGGTAAGTCCGCCACGTAGATCGTAAATATCTTTCGACGCGCATTCTTCGTTCGACAAGTTTCTTAACGGCGTACGGTCGCCCGGCCAATTTGCGTTCGTCACGCCAGTTTGTCTCGTTGCGCCGGGATAAGTCGGTAAGATTCGTTCCGTTTGGGAAACCGCAAACTGGCGAGATAACACACGCCCGTAACACACGTTCCATATGTTGCCACGTGCTTCCTTCGAACGCGCAAGAAACGCAGCCTCGGTCCGGCGTGTCTGGTTGCCTTGTTAAGCCACTTCGCGACAAAGTTACGTCGTTGCCGCAGCACGTAGCTACATACCGTATAAGCTCGCAGGACACATTCGGCGATAATGAAGAACGATCGCGGCGATATATCAACCGCGATTACGGTCTTACATCTGACGCGCGAGAACGGATGAGACAAGGTGATCCACTTATTCCGCGAGTAGGCGTGTGTCTGAGTGAAATCGCGCGCGTCACCCCCGCTTTGTCCCCCAACGTTAAATTCCTCTTCGTACGATTAAGTCCAGCTCAACGTTATTCGCACGGGTTAGAAGATTGAGAACAACGTCTGTATTCGTGAGACAAAAGAATCGACCACTAAATATTGTATCCATCCATAAAAATCTTACTTTTAGCGGAATCCTTTTTATATATGGCCTCAAAAAGATTCTTCTGAGACTAAAAAGAAAACACTCTAAGCACAATATTTTTATATATAAAAAGGGATTTTATCTTTTATCTATACACTACAAGTCTTGTTTTAAATAGAAATTTCGTCTAATAAGAGGCCATTTTACTCTTCCAGTAAACATATTCTTCTTTATTTCAAAGGAACAAAAGTTAAAATAATATCTAAGAGATTTCCAATTAATAGTTCATTTTATTAGAAAGGGGGTACTTTTATGGTAAGAGTCTCGCTTAGAATATTGAATTACAGGAAATAGAACTCTGCAAGTAGAATTCATTTCGTGGATGTTAAAATATTTTTTCCACTTTAGAAGAATTCTCTCTTCTTCTCTCTTGAGAGACCATTATATATAAGAGGATTTCACTGAGCATAAGTTTATATCTTTTTAGATGTCCGAGCAGGATCTTATATGAATTTTATTAAGACAATTTCAAAACAATAGTAATAGGTTAAAAACTAATAGAAAATCATACAATACTTTTTAGTTTTTCAGGAAATATTTAATACAATCCGACTAGAAATTTATTTCATGATTATAATCAGGTTGATTCCAATCAATTGTCTAGTTCGTACATGATGTAGTTTGATTTTATCGGATATAGATAAATTATGTAAAGCAACATGGCAAACAGGATTTATTAATATTCAGGATTGTTAATAATTAAAGACTTATTAATAGTTAAGACACCATAGCATCACCTTATACAAGCCAGATAACTGTTTAGGACCAACGTGATCGGGATCATAGATACATTTATATTCAGGAGGATGTTCCTGAAGCAGTGTTGGACATTAATTGATTAAAAGTAGTTAGTTGACTAAAATAATTTGCAAATCAATAATAAAATTAACCAATCGTCATGTGTATGCGTAAGTAACTTAATCGACTGATGAAGTTAATTAGTCAAACTTTGATTTGATTGATTGATTAATAATTAATACATTATTACATATCGATCACTAAGTAAATTAATGATTGATTAATAATTAATTTCATGAATTGATTAAGTTATTTGTGAATATACACAGGGTGTTCCAAAACTGGTAGAACATCCGTTAGAGGTAAGTAGAGGGTGAAATTTGGAACTGAAAGTTCCTCTTCCATTTTTGGATCCGACAATTATTAATAAAATGAAATATTAATTAATTAAATCTGCCAATCCCTTAGCGCCCCGAGTGAGCGCTCAGGCCCATAGGACGCCGTAGGCTCCTCAGGATCCCTGCTTGTCCGTTTTTCTCCCCTTTTCGTATACACACTAAAATCATTCGCGGTACTCAACCACTGACATGCAGAAAACATTCAAGTCACATACGCACTCGAAGGAAGCATACCACACATGCCCTCCCCCTTCGGCACATAAAACGCAATCACTCCGCTCACTCGCACTAAAAATATTCAAATTATCCATGCATTCATAACCGCACACAAAACACACATCACCTCCACACACTGAAAACTTGCCACCCCCAGCTCTGGTCAGGCACCCACCCACACACTCACTTACTCACTCATCCCTATTTATTCCCCTGTGATACAAAAAGAACACCTTGTATATTGATTAAGATTTTTATTTGTGTTAATTTATTTTGATTATTTATTTGCCGATTATTTTAGTCAAGTAAAATTTTCATTTATTAGTATCCAATGCTATCTTAACGTTATTATCTATAATATTTAGCGAAGAAAGTGAATTTTAAAGTAATTGTTTAATTTCAAGATTACATACATATTTGTGTACATCATAAAGAAACAAAATTTGTATACATCAACCTTAAAAAGTCATTACATTATGGTTTTATAACATTTTATAATTATTACTAAACTTTAATTATTACATTCTTCATGTGCACCATTGGTGTTTCTATTAATCTTAAACCAGTCATTCGCATTGCAAAACACATTTACAGACATTTTAAGCGTCGATTTTTAAGCTGACTTTCCAATACGATTTTCCAAATTTTATATATCTTCAACTCGTTTTCTATAATTTTCTATAATTTTATATATCTTCAACTCGTTTTCTATAAACATTCGATTGAATAAAGTCCCAAAAAAAGTCTATGTTAAGAACCCGAGCAGCTTAAGCTCGAGGGTTATTTTATATACACATATGTGTATATAATGATGACATTAAATAGTATTATTTTTTGAAATTTGTTTTATTTCACCAAATAGAAAATGACTTTAGGAATACTCTATATAATAAAAGTCGTACAGATTAAGTACTTATAACAATTAAGTACATATATTGATTCAGAATTAAAAGAAATTTCTGTCGTCGCAAGCGTCGAGTAATTTTCAACGCTGCCGTTGTAGTCACAGCGTGAGAACTCGCAAATGATCTATTTAATATAACTCACTGTACATTCTGCAAGAAATGTTTTGCGCTTTATTACGGCACAGTTGCGTGTTATTATAATAAATCATGAAGTCATCGTAAAAAGCCGAGTTAATCGTCTAAGTGCAACTGCACCAGCGCGCGCAGCGACCGGAGAGAGATGAATTATTTTAGAGATTATTCTGTAAAATTCCGAGGATTCTTGCGCCGGCAAGATAGGTGCGCTAATTCGTTTCTACATTACGTGTCTTCCTTCGAGAACTCGTTATGTTAACGGTGCGCACGTGTCGGGTCACGGAACAATCCCGGGCAAAGAGAAAAATTTCTCCCGGTTTATCCTTGTGCGAAAAATAACAATAACAGTCCGCATAATTTACGATAAATACTTCACGCAAACAAATCCCGCAAATGAATAACTTGCAACGCTGCAATTGATATCACGGGCGCATCTGAACATCGAGATTGCGGAAGAAACGTAATTATAGTAAGTGCATAATTACTGCAGTAAAGAAGCAAGTGCTTAATCTTTTGAAGTACAGGACCTTCAAAATTCGGATTCTAATAAAATATTCATGTCACATGTTTAGAATAACAATTTTTTTTAGCAGTCGCCGCTTTAGAAATTAATTATATTTTTCTATTTTTATCAAAACTGTACACCAACTGAAGCAAATACTATACTGAGAAAAAAAGCGGTTGGATTGACAAAGTCGGTGATCATCAAAGAAATATTAAATCTATTCAACAAAAAACAATGTTAATGCAACAATAAGTTGTGTTGAAATCACTATATCAACGCAACTTATTGTAGTATTAACATTGTATTTTATTGAATAGATCCAATATTTCTTTGATGGCCGATGACCGCCGATTTTGTCAATCCAACCGCTTTCTTACTTAGTATATGAGTAACTGTTACTTAGTATACAAAAACCGGTAAAGTCCATCATTATAGATTGAGCAGTGGTTTCGTTGCGAGATCACTATGCCTACAGCTATTTGATTCCAATACGTTTGGTTCTAATAGGTGATCTCACGATGAAACCATTATGTTCCAAAAGATTAAAGTTGAATTAAAGATTGTATGCTTTATACAGTTGAATATATCGCGGAAATTGTGTCGCTGACATCAGAAATTCATAATGACGTGTAGCGAACCGCGTCGCAATTTACCGAGGGTGTAAGAAAGTAACCGCGACTGAATTCTCGTAATTAATATAACCTATATAATCTTCTAATTACTGTTTTTTTTATATTGTATGTGTATGTGTGTGTATATATATATATATATATGTGTGTGTGTGTGTGTGTGTGTATATATTGCAAAACTGCAAATGGCTTTTCGAAATACGCGGCGTAAAATTTCGAAATTCACGATTGCAAATTGTCCCCCGTGCATTTATACGCTATTTATGCAAAAATTAACAATGAGTCGCTTTAACGAAAACACGAGTTCCGAATTGATTTTAAACATAGTGCAGTATGAGGAGGATATTAATATCGGTCGACGCTCCATAGGAAAATATTTTTACGCGTATATGGGTCGCGGAAATAACCTTTCATAAGCGCGCCGCGCTTTCATGCACACAAGTCGCGGGCGCAGCGCGTAATTTAATAATACGTTCCTGAAAAAGCGTGTAATTTTTTAGTTTTGTGAAGCAGTGCCATTAGCAAAAACGTTTTGCCACATGCCAAAGCACGTATTCAGTCTACCTTGCTCTTTCTGAGGAATCTTTTGTTTTTTCTACCGAACTCTTCTCCCGCGCGCCTACTCGTTCGCTCGTTCGCCCGTACCCGCGCTTTATTTCAAATATGAACTTTCACGGCGTGCTCGCCGAGCGGTGCAACAAAACGGTAGTTCGAGTGGCAGACAGAAGTAGGACAAAATTTGAAAAAGGGTTCGACTAGAAATTTATCTCATGGTTTTGGCAAAGTTGATCTTAAGCAGTTATCAGGTTGAAGTACAAAATAATGTCGTCGGATTCTAGTAAGTCAGCATAGTAATCAGAACCTTATTAAGGATTCATCATTAGGTTCTAGTCAGATTTGCGCCAAATCTTTGTCAGCTTCATGTAGTCTTTTCACCATATACTTCTCCCGCAATCCTCCCATCCAAATATTCCACCGTCCCATGAATAGTTATCCATCGTTTTACTGACTATAACATCATATGTTATTTAACTTTACGATCGAGTAAGAATTGATGATGCTCTGATAATATGCTCATAATTTAGGCTTATAAATAATTGATGCTCATAATTTATTCTTATAACTTAGTGGCTCATAAAAATTTGTGATAATATTTGAAATTAAATAGAAAATATAGAAAATAATTTTTGTAGAGATCACACACCTACTATATATAACATTAGCTACAATTCGTCCCTATTGAATTCTAACCACACACACTATAATAGAGAAAATAAGTAAAATCCCGAGAAAAACCGGATCAATGTAACCTTATAGGATAATACACTAAGTTATAATACATGATAATCTTAATGTGGACCTAGAATAGGCTCATCAAATCCTTACAAAAATCTTCCTTATTCAATTCTCACAATATCATCTCTATCAAATACTCCATGCTTAGGATTATCTTAAATTTATTCAATTAGATCCTTATACAATATTAGGCGATTAAAATTCCGATTAAAATTTCTAGTCGGAAAATTAACAGATTAGGATATCTTTCCCTTAATGTAAATTTAAGATAGCCTCACCCGTAACATTACCCGTAACAAAAGTTTTCCTTATTCAATTCTCATTATACCCCTATCAGATCTATCATATTTCGAATTAGTTTACGTTTGTTCAGTTTGGTCCTTGTACGATATCAGACATACCTGATCGAAATTGTTAATCGAGAAATGCATTAAGATCCTAATGTAGTCCTACAATTGGCCCAACCCCACTATACCCTTACAAAAGTCTTCCTTTTTCAATCCTCATCATATTCTTATAAAATATATTATATTTAGGATTAGTTTGCGTTTGTCCAGTTAAATCCATGTATCTGATCAAAATTTCTAATCGGGAAATTTCGTTCGCGATTAAACAAACAAATAGCATAACCGAATGCGCACATAATTCCGTGTTTACGTAACACACATCGGCGCGACAAGTAGATACGTGTACGCCTCGGTTAATTGCCGTCCGCTTATCCATTACCTGACGGTCGTACGCAAGGTCATAGGAACAATTCCTCGGCCTCGCTCGTCAACCGGACAGACAGACAGACAGACGGGCGCGAAATAACACGGTTAGCACGTTAACGCCACGTATACCCCTGCACACACACACACACACACACACACACACACCCTCGTTCACAATCGCGCGCGCGGGATTATCGATTGCCGAAGATCGCCGCGCGCGACGGCCAAAGCGGTCGCCATTACCGGGATTGCGGGCGTCGCATTAGGTAAGATCCAGCCTGTACACATTCTCATTCGGATAATGCACCGCTAAGTGGATGCCCCGTGTGTGTTGCGACTCGTAGCCTATCAATCTTGATCTCAGCTTATACGAGCGGCCGTACGCGAGATACAGAACGTACACCGTCAACGAGACGTCGGTGTATACTCTCTTCCTCGATACGTGTTGTACGTATATTGCGTGAGTCGCGGATGTGTATGCTCGCGAATTCGTATACGCATGTATATATATACGTGGTTGTTTGTGTGTATGTGTGCGCAGACGAGGCGGAATTCTGACACGCGATACACGCGCGCGTGCCCGCTAATGCACACGCTTGAGTTGAACGTACACCCCGACAGGTAGCGGGGTACGTGGGCATATATATCAGTAGATATGTACATAGAACGGTACAACAGGGTCAAGTCATCCTGATGGCTCATAAGATCAGGTATACGGAATGTATGGGGTCAATGGATACACTCGCACCTACAGCCTCGCCCGAGTACTCGCACCTCTCGTAGCGGCCCTTATCGCGTTCATCGCAATTAAACGCTAATGCGCGCGATTATGTATCCAGAAACGCGAGTTGCACGACGCGTGCTCTCTACTTCTTTCCTTTTGGCTATCTTCCTCTTTATCTCGCGCATTTGTTCGCACTCAGACATGCGCGCAGGTGGTTTAATTCATAAACCAATCCGGGCAATTGTACACGGCTCTCTAATTACATTAGAGATGCCGAAATAACGCCGGAGTTGTTGTACGATTTCTGCTTCACTCATTATCTTGCTCTAGACCACGTTATGATACTATGAGACGCGTTCGCGAAGCATTAGTTATTACAAACATTCCAAAGTTAACTTTCTGGCGCTGTCCGTTGCTCGTTATCTGCTCGTTCGCGCTCTTTTAAAGCGAATCAGCAAAAATGTTTCTAATTGAATTGAATCGGTATAAAAGGAGCATTCTATCGACGATCAGCGAGTATTCATTAATTTTCAGTGAAGACACTTTACTGCTCCGTTTAATATTTCACTGATTTTTAACAGAAGAAGGAAGATTTTCCTGAAAAATCTGCCTTAAGCAACACAAATGTCTAAAATACGTTTTGGGGACATCCTAGAAACGTCAAATAGCAAATAGAATATATTTTAGGTGTCTATTGTTGTTTGCACAAAACTTTATATCAAAGACTTTAAGGGTATACATCTAATTCTAATAGAAATATTTTTTATGTGCTATATGAGGTAATACATAGAAAAAATATTCTAGTAAAACTTACAACAAACTTTTGTAATCTTGTAACTTTTGTAATTATACAGAAATTATGACAATGATTACTATATATTATTATTTTCAAAATGTTACACACGTTACTGACTTTTTATTACAAAATTACTATAATTACTTGAATATTATTTTTAATGTATATATTTGATATAGATTGTCAAATTATAGTAATCTATGCTACAATCTCAGGATGCCTTTGTTTTATAGAAAGCATTGCAAAAATAAATATAATTTTAACGTAATCTTTACTAAAATATTTTCTCCGTGCCTAAAAATTTGTTATACGTTATAGTTGATCCACCTTTCTGTGTTTGCGGTGATAGATTTAATGATTTCTATGCAGCTTGCATGCGTGTCTGTATTTACAAAATGCATTAATAATGGGAATAGTTGCTATTACTAACTGATTTTAGCGAGATTTTACCGATTACAGTGCTATACTTACAACTACACTTATCAGTTATAAGTATAGCGTTTTAGTGGGGAATACACACATTGTACTTTAGGAAGCAGTTGCCTCTATATCTAAACACAAATACGCTTTCTCTTATAAAGAATGAAATGTCATCTACGCGCACTTTTATCGTCGCTCTTCGCATTAGAAATCGTCAAATCGTCGTTCTTGCCCGCGGCATTAAATTGGTCGCATTCAAGTCCGCGCGCGCGCGCATTACAGATGCACACACGCACAGGCATACACACAACGTACAAACTAATGCGTCACACAAGGGAGTATTAGCGGATAAACAGTTATATGCGCACGTAGGCGCAAATGCATTTGCACATAACTGTAAATATACGTATATATGAGGCATACACATGTACGTACGTTCCGTACGGGAGCAACGCCGACAGGCGTGCATGCAAGGCATGCTGTCTGACGTATACGTCCTGCCAATGTTCCGCGGTATACCGAGGCTGACGAGCCATCATCGACGTGGCCGGGATGGTCATACGGCGGGATCGTCCGAGAGTTTACGACGAGGACTGAGGTTTTAGGGAATGTTACATTCTTACTCTTTTATCGAGAGCGCAAGCGAATATGAGTGGACTTTTGAACAAGGGGAGAGATTGTCCGGACAACTTTAGGGCCATTGTCATTAGAACGACGTCTTCTCCATCTTATCGAAACAAAGCTCAAATTTCCATTTCAATTCCTCTGCTTCTACTCGTCCTGCATCTCTTCTTTCCGTTTTCATGCATCACAAACTTTGCATCACTCTTTCTCATATACAGCTGTGTGGTATTTCAATCCCTTACCCAATAGTATTTGATCGACATCATTTTTCCTTGCTTTCTTAAACCTTTAAACAATCCTAAACATAGAACCCTGAATATCAAAAAGTTACATAAACCCTAAACATGAGTAAATTTTACCCAGCGCATTTTCTTTTGCTTATAATTTTCGGAAAAATAATCGAAATTTATTAATAAATCTTATTTTTAATTAGTACACAGAAAACATCGAAGAATATGAATCTAATGTTTTTGCGATTTAATCAAGTCAAAAAAGTTATAATGTAAAAACAAGACATGTTTTTAAGAACGGCAACGTTTGAAAAATTAATCTGGGTAAATTTATCCATGTTTAGAGTTCTAGGATTAAAGTGATTCAATAAAAACGTTTCCGACTGAATTAGTAAAAAGACTGTTTCATCGATGATTGATGAATATTCAGTGATTTTTTGTAAAAACACTTACTTTATTGTACCGTCTTATTTCTCATCGGTTTTAGCCAGTGGAAGTAAGACTGGTGACTGTGTAATCAACGGTTTCCATATTTTTTGCGTACATTGACACTATCTGCGTTCGTGAAATTCATCAGTAATGGGAATAGTCGCTACACGGAGAAGAACATGACCATAAACGAAACAAACGCGTCTTGATTAAAGAAAACAGAATGTTTAATTCTTATGAATCAAATTTAGCTCTAAGAATCTCAAATTCTGTTTCTTGCAATTAAAAGGCATTCAGTTTATTCATGATCATGTCATTCAATTAAGCTTGTTTTTTCTGTGCACTATTAACTGATTCTTTCAGGGAGATTTTACTGATTACAACACTTATAGTACTGGACCACCAGTTATAAACATAGCAGTTCAGTGGAGAATGTTCTGTTCTAAGTTTAGGAAGTCTCTTCTGCAAAAGAGCCAGTACTTATATTATTACATGTTTCATTTAGAAATTATCCATTTATTCTGCATTAGGTTCGGCACACAATCAACTATCAGCTGTCACCTCACTTTTTTAGTACTACCTAATTATAAAGTATAATTATAAAATATAAAGTATAACAAGACTACTATTATATTAATTGTACGGTAAATGTTCAATAAAATAATAATAATAAACATTTACGGTAAATGTTCAATAAAATAATAATAATAAACATTTACGTGAACAAAAGTCCGGTCTTTTCATCGACCCTCTTTTATATCGAAAAATTTGATATTTAAAAGCCTTGACTGTATATCATTCAATGAGCGTATGCTTGAAAGATTTACGATTTTTAATAATATATTTTTAACTTCATGTACAATATCGTGGTAGCCGCATGCACAACACTCGCGCTTCGAAGCGTAAAATTACACGGCGGTTCGCTTAATCAAGCGCAACGTTCAAGCTTGATTGCTTTCGTTTATATTTAAAGGAACGTCCCCGTACAAACAAACGAAAAATAATGGAAAAATATAATTGAAAAATTTCGAATTTATTTGAATGACGATTTCATATTTTTCCTTCCGTTCGCCCATCACTGATGCAAACGGCGAGATAATATTTGTTAAAGTGCAACGGGATATAGTGAGTAGTGTTTATGCCGGTTTTATATTTCAGAAGAGGATCAACGAGAGAGGTCGTCGAATTCACGTTGCAAATGTGTTTTTAATGAGAACTTAACTTGTTCGATCGAACGTACGAATCTCGTCGTACGCGATATCGCTACTAAACGATTCTCTTTGCGGAGTTAGAGCTTTACGATCAAACAAGTTCAATGGTTCTCCCCCTCACCTCACCCCCACTCTCACACCGCCTCTCTTTGCCTAGCTCTCTTTCACAAGCTCGAAATGCAATTTAACGCCATCACCGATACAGCGATTTTGCCTTGAATTTTAAAAGAATACATAAAGCTACGTATCGTTGTTATTATTTTAGATACATCTACTTATTCAGAAGGAATTTTCTATCCCTCGTCGTAATACCTGTGGCGCATTACACGCGTCATTATTGATTGTCGATATTACATTGTCGATGAGCCAAAATTCCTTGTCGTTATTTGATAATTACTTGATGATAGCTGGCGAAATAGTCGACATGGTCGATATTGCCGCTGATATTGTAACATTACCGCGACTCGTAATTGCACGCGCTTTACAAATTATTGTTATATGTACATGATTATCTGATTATTTGAGTATTATAACATAATTCGCGAAAGATTTCGCTGCGATATTTTGTATGAACTCGCAATCACAGAATCGTACGAGTGATATTCTCGTGTGAAACGAGAGCGCCGTAAAAATGGGTCTGGTGGATCTTCGGATTGTTTATGACATCATGTCCATCTTTTCAGCCGTAGGTAATAACTTCTTACTCTGTATTTCCAATTGTATCTGTTCCAGGGTTTTGCCTTCGGTCTCCGGCACAAATAGGTAAATTAATACCCATATAAGAAACGTTATCGCGGTGAATACCCAGAATGGTACGAACGTGCCATATACCTCTTGCGAGACCTACACAAACACAAATAATCTTGCTATTATATTATTCCGCGCACAACTATACACGACATGATGTTTATTGGTAGAAGAAAGGGGCGATGGATCGTTATTTTTGCTGAATTACGTAATATTATACGTCAAACGTGTAACTGAACTTTCTTTTTTTATCGCACATCTCGTGTAGTGAATGTCGCCTAACGTTAATCCTAAAATATTTCTGTTGTTTCTTTACATTACATTAGAGGAAGGTGTGTAGGGAATAAAATATACGGTTAGAACGGCTAAATATTGTTGTCAGCCAAGCCTTCCATTCAATTTATTCCTTACACAGCTCTAATACTGTGAAAGAAAAAATATCTAAGAAATAATAAATATTTATTTGATGAGTACTCATATTATTTAAGTTCTTCCATTAAATAGAATTTTAAATAGAATTATTTTCATAAAAAGCTAAGGTTTTCTTAAGGTTTTAAGAAAATGTATATTTTTTTGTTTGAAAAATATTTTATGTTAGTAAATATGTCACTAGTGCCCATCGAATAAATATTTATCATTTCTTAGATATTTTTTTTCTTTGAATGTATAAAAGAACGACAGAGATATTTTAGAATCTAACGTTAACCCTTAGAATACTGTATATATTTGATCAGCCGAAATCGTCGCATTGGCCTGCAGGCATGTATATTTGCTTAGAATAGAGCGATCAGATGAACATCAGCCATATGGAACGCTCAGTTCTGCGTTGTTCTGTACTCTAAAGGAGAATTCACATCTTGGCAAGAAAACAAGAAAGAGAATGACAGTAATCAGCCAGAATTCGCGCCGATAAAAAAGCAGAAATTGTCGATTACCATCTAACTACTATTTAACTACCTAACTACTGGCGCTAATTTCGATTGGCTTCTGCCTTTCTATTTCTCTGCCAAGGTATGAATTCCCTCTAAGCGACTCACCCTGTATATCGAAAACAAGAAGACATCGAAGAGCCCTAAGCGTTAAAATTGCAGAGATAATTTTCGCAAATGTTTTATTTTGCGCGTAAATCCAAACAGAACCACGGACTTTCAATCGTCCGTTCGAATTTTCATGTTATTCCCGACATATAATTTGTATATTCGCGTTATCACGACGTTTTCTCCGATATTATCATACACTGAAGAGTCTTTTCAGTCTGTTAAAGTTGTTAAATGACAGTATATCGTGCCGTATAATATCATTATGAAATAAAGAAATCTCGGCCAAAACCTTTAACCGATCGTTACTTCTGATAACCCGTTTGCTGCGCTCGCCTTTCGCGAAAAACAAAATCGATCCTGGCGCGCGCGCATGCACGCACACACACAGGCGTCAACGTTACCTGATAAAACTTCACAATAGCGATGGTGCTCAAAGAGTAGTAGAGAGCGCTGAACACCGCGGCGGGTACTTTGGCCTCGTAGACGAAGATCTCACCGATATACGCGAGTGGTATCGGATTAAGGCCAAGCCCGAAACCGAACACGTAAATCACCACGAAGACCGTGGGCACCCACTTGAATTGGGAGACGTCGTAGCCGCTGGACTGCAGCTGGAAGAAAATGGCTATCGTCGTCAACGATAGCAGGCAAATCGGCGCGGCAATCAGTAGCAGCGATCTCTTGCCGACGAACCGCACCAGCGTCACACAGACACAGCCGGATATGACGATGGCGATGCCGGTCAGGATGATGCCGGTGTTGGTCGAAATCTCGAAGCCGGCCTCGTCGAAGATGTACGACTGATACACGAGTATCGGCGCCGCGCCCGTTAGCGACAGGGCGCTCAGCACTATTATGGCAATTCGAAAGGCTCTCCTGTTCTGCGCCTTGAATACCTGCTTGAACATCTCGGTGAAGCTTATCTGGCTGCACTCGTTCTCGACCATCACGATTCGTTTGACCTCGTCTAACTCCTCGTCCACGTTCTTCTTGCCGAGGGTCCACTGGAGGGTTCTCTTCGCAAGTTCGAGCTTGTTCTTTCGCGTGAGAAATACTGAGCTCTCGGGCAACCATATGAATGTCAGGAGGAACAGCAAAGGCACGCACAGACCTATCATCGCCATCGTGAATCGGCTGATCCACAAGCCGATCGTGTAGATGATCAGCACTCCGATGTTGATTAGGACGACCATTAGGGTACCTGAAGGCCTCGCGACTCTCATTTAATGTCACTTCATCAAAGATGGTGGCTGTCTCGTGAGTAACGAGTACGGTCAATCGAGTACAGTGCAAGAACGAAATACATGATGACACTGGTCAACTGGTAATTTGTCACATAGAATTTCTGGTATATTTCTTATATACTTTTATGCATACGCGCAGAAAAATGCATATTGCATTAAAGTAGTTGTTTTATATTCGCCAATCTACAATAAATTCATCATAAGCCATCAAATATACTCAAAATATATCATTTCCTAATAAGTTTAACATTTCAATCAAAAATATTAAATTAAAAGAAAAATTTGGTTCGCTTACTGCATAGAATAAAATTAACTTCTTCGGTAAAGTTTTATAATATTTTTATAAAGAGAGTAAATTCTTTTTTTTTTGAGTATATGATGAAATGAACTTTTTTAAAATTTGTGAATACATTTTTATAAGACTATTCTATATTTTTCTATATATAAAACCTAAAAATGAATTCAGAAACCTCTATTATCCACAATTCTTTCGTAATGATCACTTGAGATTTAATATATTATATATGCAATTTAAATTCGATTTGATTTTAAATGTTTTATATTATTAAGTATCATTAACATCACAAGTACTTCTTTCATGAAAAGTTTCTCCATTAAACAATATATTTGTCTATAAAAATTTATTAACATTAACGAGTTTTCTTTTTGTACGCGATTTTCCTCCAATTAAGTACAACATATGATGAAAATTGGTACAAAATTTCTGTACGCGATATTTTAAAAAAGACCAAATATACAGCACAAAAAATCATTAGTTTTTTAAATTAGATAAACTATGCTTGTATAAAGAAAATCAATCTTCTTGAAACTGAAAAATAACCACTGGAAATGCCTGAGTAATATAAAAGATTTCTGTTAAAAATAGTATATAAATTACATAATTAAGTCCATATGACAAAATGGTTTTTCCTGTGGACCAGTGTGCAATTTTCTTAAATATTTTTCAGAGATACAAATTCAAAGTACAATAAAATATCGTTACAATCGAGCAAAGAGGATTAACGACGAGCAGATTAACATCTTTAATATCAAATGTATCAAGTGAAACAAGAGACGAGTCAAGCACTGCACATTGACGACCTGTCCGAAACAGCTGACGTCGTCGTACCTAGAGGACCTCTGGTCCGTTTGCTGCTGATCTCGCCGAGATACATCGGCATCACGGAGTAGGTTACGCCGCATCCTATGCCCGCTAACACTCGTCCGACAAATATGTAATGTACAGATGTGGACAGGCCGATGAAGAGCCAAGACGCGATCTTCGGCATCGTGGTGACTAGCAGAGTGCCTTTACGTCCGATGGTGTTCATCAGCATGAACGGTACCAACGAGCCGATGCCAACGCCCACGTACATGAGATTCACGATCCAAGCAATCTCATCGCTTGTCACGTTTAAGGGATCCTCGCCGTTGAATTTGGATATGGTCGGCGTGCACCATCCCTCGTGGAAGCCGCAGTCGATAGTCATGAGACTGCCTGAGAATCGATCGCACGTTAGACTCTTTCGCGAGTTCGTGGAGAAAGAGTATATCTTCAAGCGTCGTCGGGATACTTACACACAAGTCCGATCAGCATTTGCCGCAATATGCCGCGGTCCATTACGCCCGGTGATACTCTTCTTGATTTCACGTTAACGATCGATCGCGTTAGCTCGCGACAGAAAAGTCTTCTACGAGAGCAACACGTGCACACACGACGCGAGCGAATAACGTTTCATGTTCTCAATACGGAGGCCGTTCTCACTCGTTCGCACTTCCACCTGTATCGATCGCGAGTCACCTACTGCAAAAAATGCAAAGTACGATCGGGACGTTCAGTAAATTACGCAAATTACAACGCGCGTAGATCACGAGTTTCATATGTGAACGAGACCCGATCATGAGAATCGCCGCGTGAGAAGGGCGTTGTCAGAGCGCAAGGTGAGCGACTGAAGATGTCGTTGCTCCACATGGACGCGCTGAAACCGCGCGAAGACGCGCGATTGGAAATGCAAAATTCCATCTTCGCTAATTATCGCACCGGCGGGTGCGCGGCGAGGCTGATCCTTCTAATCTGGCAACACGGCCGAGCCAAACGGAGATAACGGAGATAAAGCCAACAAGGGCACTAACTAGATTCCGCGCCACATATCTCCCCCGGCCGAGGGTGCGATACGGTCACACGTGTAAACGGCTACGTCTGCACGCATGACCACCGTCCGCGGTCGCAGAGAGCACTTGCTCTTGCTTTGTGGCACGCGATGCGATGCCTCCCAAAGCGACAGTTTATGGCACGCCATACAATGCGCCCACTATTAGGAGACGGCCACCGCACCGGGCGCGTTCCTTAACATGAATTTATTGCCATGAAATTTACACACTTTGACAACTCGCTGTCCAAAGCCCTGCCCACCCATCCGTTCGAGCGGACGCACACCGGTGAACGTGCAGTTAAGGAATGTTAACTCGACAGTGCGACCTCTCCGTCGAACAGGAATCTGCTTCTCGTCGTATACGAACTTTTTGGTATTAAACAATAAGCGGCTGATAATATCGTAAAATTGATTAGAAAAAATATCCTAATTTACAAAGAGTGCGACCAAGTTTAGTTTCATTTTGCGGCATTCGAAGTCTTAAATATTTTTTTATGAAATTATAGTTATTCATGAGTAAAGATATATAAGTGTATCAAAGTGATAAGCCTAAAAAGATACATATTCTGTCGAAATAAATAGTATAGTTACAACCCATACGGGAAACATATAGGAAATGTTGCAAGAAACGGGAAAGATAGATGAAAGTCTTTATCAATAAAACAATATAGATTGTAAGTGCTAATAATATTTATTAATTTAAGGTGACTTTTATCAAGTTCCGATTAACTTAATAAACGATTAATTTCGTTGTAACTAGCAGAATTGGATAATAACTATTTGCTAGTTTACACACAATAGCTATTTTTAATTATATCAAAAAATAATTTAAAATTTCAAATGTCATAAAATGGAACTAAAAGCTTATAAGAGTTTAGTCGCTCTCTTTAGGAAGAAATGTTAGACTGGCAAAATCACTTGTGGACTAATTTCGATATCATTATTTTAATCCATTATTACGAAGGATGTTAGAGAAAGTGGATTCAACTCGGAACTCATGAGGTGAATAATGCTCGCTGAATTGAGTAAAGAGTCTTTAACGAATACAGATAAAAAAATTAACATTGTCAGAGCTGCAAGCAATTCTCGACTCTGATAACACAAACAATGTACTTTTCTAAGTCTTCATGTTCTGTATTAATAGATGTTACTTAAAAAACTGTATTAATAGATGTTACGTCTCAAGTGAGATACTCAGATTTAAGTTTAAAGTTTGATGCGAGTTTCTTAATTGAATCACGATCGCAGACATAATGTCACGTATGCCATGTAATTTAGTTAAGGAAAACTTGTATCTAACTCTGAATAAAAATCTGAATATCTCACATGATGCAAGTATCAGGTGACAACTGTTAATACGGGCCTAAGAAATCTTCTCATGTTACGAAGCGTACGTGAAAATAAAAAAGATACATGTAAACACTTGCTGAAGTATAATGCTTCGTTCCCACGCCGCATGTGACAAATGGAAACAATTCTCCAACGTTATTAAAACTGAAAATTGTCCGTAGCTCCGACAATATTAATTTTTTGATATCTATATCATAGAAATACTAAATTGTATCAATTATTTAGCGATACTTTATGTCCGCGTTATAACTCATGTCTCTATAAATTTCACAAGCGCAAACAATATTAGTTAATTGACAAATTCACGACGTGAAAAATAACTTTCAAGTATCGGTAATATTGTTTTAACAACATCGTTAATTATTTAGTCATCGCGAATGATATATTTGCCTATTATTATTGGGACGATAATTTCTGCCGTTGAAAACGCGCATATGTTGTTGAAAATGTGCTAAAATAGCGACTTTTTCAGTGACAAAGTGATATCATCAGCGGCGAATTACTGAACGCTTCCGGTGGAACAAAATGTGGCATGCCGAAAATTATTTTCGTAACGCTAAAGTGGACTTGTAATTACCACACGCAGTGCTAATTACAACGAGTGAAATTACGCGTTTCCTTTGACTTTAAGACGTCGCGTTTGATGAAGTGATTCATCCCTCTCTTTCGCAGTAGTAGCACGTTGTAGAAAACAGACTCATTAGAGAAAACACCGACGCGATTGAACGTGCGCAATACACAAACAGCGCGTAACAATGATAATTATAAAGATTTATTGCTACAATATTACGCGAAACGTAAGTACCATGACTAATATTATGTAATACTCAACTCTTTCCTTTCTCCCATAAAAGTATTCGGCCATGTAGTCCGGCTTAGAGCGAGTAGCTGTCTCTTCGAACAAAATAAAAAATAAAAATTATCGCGAAAGTGCATTTACAATCGCAGAACAAGCTGATAAATACTTCACTTAATTTTAACACCTAATCGCATACACAATTTTTTCTTATTCTATCTTATATTCATACTAGAAACAAACAATTAAATGTGTTTTGATTGAGAAAAACAAAATTCCTGGTTTTTAAAAGCCGAATTTGGCTTCTAAATCGCTAACACAATGAGAGAAAAATATCTCAAAAATAAAAAGTATTTACTTGGAGAGAAACTGATAATATATTTATTTATTAATTTAAATTTTTTATTTAAATAGAATAAACAATTGCTTTCATAAAAAAAACTAGAGTTTCAAGAAAATGTACATTTTTTACATTTAAAAATATTTTATATTGGTATGTGTTATATATATATATGTGTGTGTGTGTGTGTGTGTGTGTGTGTGTGTGTGTGTGTGTGTGTGTGTGTGTGTGTGTGTGTACCCAATAAATATTTTTTATTTCGTAGATATTTTTCTCTCAGTGTATGCCATCCACGCATGGATAAAAACATTGGTTAAATTAACCTAATAATGACACAACTAAATTTTGATTAAAAGAAACAAAATTTCTTATTTTTAAAAGTCGAATTTGATTTGTACGAACTAAAAATTCTGTTTTCTTCAACCAAAACGCGTTTAGTTATGTCAGTGTTAATTTAGCCACAACTTTTTTTATCTATACAGTAATATAATTACATAATGTAAGGATTAAGAAGAATTGCATGTGCTTAAGTAACAAAATTAAGTGAAGCAATTTTCAGCTTGTTCTGCAGTCGCAAATGCAGTTTCATGATAAGCATAATTTTTACTTTTAATTCTTACTCGTTCTAAACCAGGATGCACGGTAAAATGAAGAATGGAAGAATGGGAAAAATTGTGCATTACATAATATTAGTTGTGATAGTTATGGTTTACATATTACTGTAGTAATTTATTCTATCGGTACTAATATATAACATACTTATATTAATATATACAAAATAATTTTTAAATAAGAAAATATACATTCCTTTAAAATGTTTAGTTTTTTTTATGAAAACAATTGTTTATCCTATTTAAATAAAAGAATTTAAATTAAAATAAATATATTATCAGTTCCTTCTCAAATAAATATTTTTTTTATTTTTAAGATATTATTATATTTATATTTATATTATTATATTTATATTATTATATTTATTTATAAAATTTTATTTTTCTCTCAATGTAGCAGTTTTGAGAGCTACATTCGACTCTTAAAGAACGGAAAGTTTTTTTCTTTCAGTAGAAACGCATTTAGTTGTGTCACTGTTAATTTAAATAATCTCTTTTTCGTGTATAGATATTACGTAGTTAATATAGCCAACGTAACCAAAATCCTATACACGCAGGTGATAAATTGAACGCGATTAATTGTCGCGACGGCTGTGACAAGCCGAGTAGTTGCATCGGTAGCTTATACCGTGACGTTCACTCCCGTCGTTCACTCACTTATCATTGAAGCGCAAGAAGAAAGGCCCGCGATTATAACCGGAAGGTCATCACGCCCGGAGGTGCACGATATTTCATTCTAACTGTACAGTCGATAATTGTTAATCGTTACGTATCAGGAAAATCAATCGTGGACCCTTGGGCTGTAGCATGCAATCATTTTCACTGTCATTGTTATTAGTTGCCGGTGCTTAACACAAATAACTCAATCCTTTAAAGTCGGAAGAATGTTTAGTTGTACTGAGATTGCTAAAGATTGTTGTAGGTTATTCGAACGGAGAAAAGCGGAAGAACTACGTGCTTCTCAGTTTAAATAGCTCCGCGTGTATTTGAAGTTACTAAACTGAAAAAGAAAAAAAATAACGAATACTATAAAATCTTTTCACGAAGGCGATAGTGTTTTTAAGATCTATTAAGGAAATTCCACACCCAAGAATATATAATCTTATCCGTTGTGAAATTCTGTTGTATATGGCTGCAAGAGAATTCTTCTAAAACCAGAAACTAAATATATTCTAAACATATTCTGTATTCAATATTATTCCTCTTCATCAGAAGAGAGATGCTCTTTCGATAATAGTTCTCGCTTAGAATAGATTTTATAGGAAATAGAAAATTTTGTAACCATAATTATTTTTTCTTATTAGAATTATCCTATCGCTAACGCGCTATCCTATAATCGCAACGCTGAGAGAAAAATACCTAAAAAGTAAAAACTATTTATTTTTTCGGTGAGTACTAATGATATATTTATTTGAATCTAAATTTTTTTGTTTAAATAGAACAAACAATTGTTTTCATAAAAAGCAAGGATTTTGAGAAAAATATATTTTCCCATTTAAAAGAAATTTTTTCTCAATAAATATATTAATAGTATAATATATATTACATAGAGAATATATATATTTAGTGTATATATATACAGAATGTCCCAGACACCCACTATTTTCAAACTTTGCGAGAGCGTAGAAAGGATTGAGGTGAACATAAAAATCCCATACCGTTTTACGATATTCATAATAAATGTGGATATATTAATTAAAATGAATTAGTGAATATAAATCACGTGCGATATGGTAGATAAGTTGTAAAGGCGATGTATGCTGTTGTATGTTTGTACATTAAGTCAAATCGAATAAAACACCTTTTATCATTTTGCAAATTACGATGTAAATTTTTAATTATTCATGAAAAAATTGCATGGTTGTGCGTGATGCACAAATTTCCTTTAATTAATATCTAAAAATCTATATGGTCATTTGCAAAATGGTAGAGAACTTTTTTTTTAATTTGTCTTAATATATGAGCACACAACAGCACACTGCAGCTTACCTACCATGTCCCGTGTGATCATTCACTAAACTTCTATAATACATATCGTGACTATTATTGTGAATATCGCAAAACGATATAGGATCTTTATGTTCACCTCAATCCGTTCTACGTTCCCACAAAAATTACGGAGGAGATTCTGAGATACCCTATACATAATATCTATATATTAGTACAAATAAATATGTTATTAATTCTCACTGAAATATTTTTTATTTTAAAGATATTTTTTCTCTAAGTATAAAGTATAAGAGTATATTTTTTTGGATGCATATAAAATTGATGAAATTGGTCATATTAAGTTGAAATCATCACTCTCTTCAACTCGACAGCAAGTGCGATCATAAACATAAAATGATCGGTGCTTGAACACGCGAAGATTTTATTACCTCCAGTTATTGTAAGGCTCGTAATAAACTATTTTTACATAACAGATACTGTTAGCCACTAACGCACGAAATGTTCGTTTTTTTCTTATTAAAAGAATCCGCTATGCTTAGAGAAAAATATCTGAAAAGTAAAAACTATTTATTTTTCCGGTGAGTACTAATAATATATTTATTTGAATCTAAATTCTTTTGTATAAATAGAACAAACAATTGCTTTCATAAAAAGCAAGGATTTTGAGCAAAATATATTTTCTCATTTAGAATAAATTTTTTCCCAATAAACATATTAATAGTATAATATATATTACATAGAGCATATATGTATTTTAGTATATATATATATATATATATATATGTGTGTGTGTGTGTGTGTGTGTACAGGATGTCCCAGACACCCACCATTTTCAAACTTTGCGAGAGCATAGAATGGATTGAGGTGAACATAATACCGATTAGGTTTACAGTTGTGCAAGAGTTGTTGCACGCACACGTGTGTTTTGTCACTATCACGTCGTTACACCTGATTTACCAATGACATCCTATTATCACGCGAGGGTTTGATTCCCCTTTATCAACGAGTCGTTACCTAATCGCGGGAAGCGGCTACGTGCAATGCGGAATAACTCGATAATGTCGCTGATTGATGTATCGAACATACGTGGACGAGAGCGCAAGACGTATTTTTCGTGCGTGTTGAAATCGGGGAAATCACGTCGGTGGAACAGGTATCGTTACACTCGCGTCACACTTCCGCGTCTGATTCCTCAAGGAATATCCTCTTAAGGTTATTTGATTCTACAATGCAGATTTGATAAGCTTGATTCTCTGGCGACCGGTATTTATGATAATCGCGGCTGATGGCCGGATTAACGCGCTTGGCATACGTTTGCATATCAATAAAGTAAACATTACCACTCCCGCCGCAACACCTTTCGAGGATATTTCGCAATATCAGCATGGAAAAATGTTTAGCGTCGCGAAGATTAAGGGCCTGAACACACAGAAAAACTTAAGCAATAAAATGTAAACAGTAAACAAATTAACCACTCACAATCATTGATTCTTGGACTACAAGAAGAATCATCTACTGTAATTGATCAATTTGTTTACTGCTTATGTTTTACTGCTTAAGTTTTTCTATCTGTTCAGGCCCGTGTCTCCTCCTCGCCTTTTCAAATACTTGATGCTCTGATTAGACCCACGTTGAAACATTTTCGAAAGCATTTTCGAGTGTCATTTAGTAATCAACGTCATACGATGCTTCGCACTGCTGGCTCTTTTTCCACTAGGAAACCCTGTCACGACTGTTACTTCTGAGCAGCGATTCCACACAACAGCCTTAGACTTGTCGTCCGGTGGGCTGAAGACGAAACGCGAAGGTGCATGCAATGAAAACGTATTCGCGAAAAAACAATTGTGTATCGGCGGTTACATTCACCTTAGAAACCAAACGAAACGAAGCACGACCTGTCGCTACGACGAGAGCTGAGGAAGAGTTGCCGAGTTCGCGAGGCGCACCGACCACGACGGCAACGCCGACGATGTCATTCTGAAAGACGCCGGAAAGGAAACTGAGCTTGACTCTGATACGTCGGCACGTCACTGTGATTTTAATCGAATCCCCTCCCGCTCTGGCCGAACAGAGCGACAACGTAACCGCTAATTACTTTTGCGCGCTGTTTCTCGCCACGCGAGGTCTTGTATAGTTTTTTTTCTTTTTTTTCGCTCCATTCTAGTCCATTACATCGGTTAACCGCCTTGTCGTGACAAGAGCGCGAAACGTGTACGGCGCATATCACGTGCCACGTGTTTTGAAAATCGCTCCATTCGACGGCCTACGATTTTCCTCTTTTTTCCTCTCTTCTCGTCTATTCCCTCGCGCGAGCGCGCGGCTGGGTGTCGAATGACGGGAATACCAGGAAAAACTGATATGCCCGTCATTAATTCGCTATTACTGGCCGCGCCGGCTTGAACTTTCGGATGAGAAGGCAATCACACGTGCGACGTTCTCGGTTACGTGGCGAACGTTCGCCACGCAATCAGGAGGGCGGGTTCGATTCATGAGTCATGTTTATTTAATATCTCGGGCGAACACAACCGAAGGCGAATACAAATCGTGTCCTTATTCCGCGTCATCTCGACGCGCAAATCTCGAGTGATTTTTGCTGCTACGTCGCGAGGAAATCGCACAAGAAGAAGGGCGGACACTGTGCGCGCGCGCCCGCGGAATTGCAAAATTGCGGGCGGATAAAAATTGCACGCGCTGAATTTCGAACTCGAGTAACAAAAGCACAACGCGCGCGAGGACCTGACGAGGGACAAAAATTGCTCAAGTCCTTGCGCGAGAGTTGATTCTCGCGCTTGTATTCGCGCGAGCAACATTGGAGTGCCAGGAATTTTTACTACACGCCTGGCTTCTCGCCCACGCAATTTTGCACAGCGCGTTCCCGCGAATAAGTTTCCTTTCAGACGCGAACGTTCGCGGCGCACCTGTTCGAAACCAGCGGCTAATACAGCTGATACCGATCGGCGATATTTGCAGCGCCGACGGAGCAACCTAATAGAACGTAATCCGTTAGACTTTCTCTCGATCATTCTCGCGTAATCGGTTCTACTTCGATGACCGACCGACCGAGCGACCTGACCGATAGCGAACCATATCATTGGCGCAACGCCGCTGCAATCGAGGAAACACCTGACGTGTCTTGACACTTGGAATTGCGTCGGTTATTTATCTCTTCTTTCCTTCTTAATTTTCCTTCTTCTTTTTCCTTATCCGATTGATGGTTAAAAATAGGCACAATCACCCGTGATTCTCGTGATGCGTACACTTCGTTGCGAAACGTCTTAGGCATCATAAAGTAAAAAAACGCGCCAAATTGTCACAACTGAGAGCCGTTACCGACAAATTTACGCAGTAATTAATTATGACAAGAACCAAAGTAACAATAGACAAAGAGTCATAAAGGTCTGGCCATTTCCTACATCGAGAATGCACACACAAGAAAGAATATAGTTGTGTTTACGCGAAGTTTAACTTTGGTGACTGAATCGTTTTGGTTGAAGGAGACGCTATTTCTGGTTTCTTAAAACCAGATTGGGTCGTAAGAACGACAGGAATTCCGCTCCCTTGCCGCCTCGAGAAAAAAGTGTTCAAACCACTTCGCAATCAAGTACGCGCGCCAAAGATGCCAAGAACAATGAATAATTTTCCACGATATGCCGCATTCTTGTATTGATTTCGAGGTGATAATTCATCTGCTTGCATAGTGATTGTGCGTTTACACGTTAATTACCGCAATCTTCGCAATCGTGACGCATTTCCGTAAAACTGCCTTAATCAGTTTTTTTTTGTCAAGATTAAAGTGTACGTGTACGAGAGATATAATTTTCTCATCATGAGGAAAAAAACAACATTACACTTTGAGGAAAAATAAATGGTCTAACTTAAATTATAATTATTTCTAGCCCTAACCATATTTTTTGCAGTAAAATGGTAATAACAACATGCATATAAGATCATAATCACTTATATAGTAAGTTATATATTATAGTAGAATTTAATATAAAAAATGACTTTCTCGGCCACAATTTATAGCAATTATTTCTCTATGTGATTATAGCTACAAATACATTAAACATTTTTTCCTCAGTGTTATTATTGAAAAATCGTATAAATATCTTTTACTGAAGATCAGATTATTATTCTTTGTATGAATAGGAGTCAGTCATGATAATAGAAAACTAATGCACATTTCAACAAGTCTTCCGTAAATTTATCGTCTGTGCAGAACTTTGACGTTAAGATTAATCACCAATATTTACATGCGGAAAGTTTAATGATAAAAAATTACTAAAAATTTTATAACTCAGGAACAGATCGACATTTTGTAGTAATTAAAATTCTTTCATTATTAAACTATCTACTTTCTATCTACTTTTATGATCAACTATCGTTTCATATATGTTATTAAAAAATTTTCCGTCCAGTGGAAAAAATCCAGCAAAATTTGCTATTATTTTTGACGAGATAGACTCTACTGACAGTCTATTTTCCCGCGCTACTAGAGAAATATATATAAAATAAAAAATAATTTATATAAACATGAAAACTGTATTTTTCCCGCGTATTGCTAATCAACTCAATATTTCCATTTTTAGGAGTGATTGTAATCATTGTGATCTTCATAGTTATTTCAATCTTTGGTAGCAAACTATTTAGTAAATGTAACGGAAAACGTCCAAAAACGGGCACTCATTATAACACTCGTCAATTTTTGACACTTTTATTCAAATTTTGTTGAATATTAATATATACGTAGATTTATTCATTATTATTTATTATTTATTAATTATTTATTATTATTTATTATTTATTATTATTTATTTATTATTTATTAATTATTATTTATCACATATTTATTTTCCTTTAAATCCTTATATACTTTAATATTTGATAATATTCAAGCGCAAGAGTACCCAAAACAGGCAGAGTGCCGGCTACAGGACGCTTTTCCTCTCTCACTTGCGAGTAGTCGTAGTGTTCGTGCGATTTCGGGTACGAGCAGCGTTATTTATCACAGCCGTGCACCGAGGCCTACGGAAATTACGTCGATTCCAGTTTCCGCGATTAACGCAGCCGATATGGTATGTAACGAAACTAACGCGTCATTTGTGCATACGCGACACGCGCGCGCGCGCACACGTGCTGAATAAATCAGAAAACTTTATGCAGATATTCTTTCGTCAGATCCCGCGTAATTACGATTCCTGACGTAGCTTGCATTATTACGCTAATGAGATACAACATCTCGTCGTCAACTCAGATACTATATTATCCGCGTAATATCAAGCACAGGGAAAGACAACACGAAGAAATAACAAAGAATTCGCCGTAAAATCCAAATGATCTCCGAATGCTCATCATCCCGCTCCTTCTCTCGTACTCGCTTTAATCGAGAATCGGCGTGGTTAAACTGCGTCAGATAGCGACGACGGGAAGAGACGAGAGACGAGACCGAGCCAGCGACGCGATGCGAGGATCTGAGCAAGGAGAAGCGCGGCGAGAGGGAGGAAGGAAAGAGGTCGTTCAGCGCACGGAGACAGCACGATAGTCCCTAAAGTATATTTGCATTTGCATTCGGTAATTAAACTCCCTCCGTTTCCGCGATACTAGACTCCCTCCAGCTCGTTCTTATCGTAGTTTGTCGAAGAGGAGCAATTGGTCGGCTCGAGGAATTCCAAATGGCTTTCACGTGCCCGCGAGGCACGTGACCAAGTTATAACGGCCGGAAGTCGGCGAGATACAAAACTGTCTAGCGATCCGCAGTGATTAATTGTTCCGTTCAGTTAGACAGGGAGAAAGAGAGAGAGGAAGAGATACCTACCACCCTCTTTCTGCTCTTGCCACCCACTCCCCGTGGTTCCATTAATTAAGTAATTAAACCGCTGTCGCTCCGCCTCCAGCATCGAGATTGACGTGAGATTTCGTACGAAACAGATCGGGGGGAGAGCGTCCCGTTGCAATTTGTGTGACTTACCGTACCGCTGTTTCGAGTCGTGCGACTCGTCCTCGCGGATTGTCCAATTAGGCTTGGCGACGCCTCGCGAACGCTCGCAGGACTCAACGTGTAATTGAACGATCGATCTCGGGCACAACTGTTGTATGTTTCAAACTTGAAGTAGATCGCGGTCTTTAATCGTCGAGGGGACAAGTTGCACGACGGGCCAAGTGTTGACTAATGCAAGCGGCGAAAGTAACAGGCGAGGACCTTGCCCGAGGCAATTGCGTGCGCGATCTGCGTGCAGCGGCACGTTTTCCGCATTCGTCGAATTGTTTTACGCGAACACATCGGCACTTCGTGCGCAATTACCGACTTTACGTAAGGATCGGGACAGAATCGGTAATTGCGAGCGAAATAGTGACAAAAAGCGGCGGCGCTACGTAGAAATTCATGTGTCGTCCCGGTCTGTCCCGGAGTCACGTTTTTCAAACGTCGTGATGCCTCGGCGTTTACGGGAAGTACACATGACATCTGCGTGTTATTTCATCCGAATCGGTTGAAAATCACGCGGCTCCGATGACGACAGCGACGAAGGCGGAAAAGAAGAAGCGAGCAGGACACGAATAGCCAAAGAGAGAAGTAACTTTCCCCCGATATAATTCACTCTCAAACGGCGATGTACCGCGAACAGGTGTTAGCCGCGGCTATACCTCATAATCGTGAATTGCTCGATCATTATTCCGCTCGCGTGGTTTCGCATTAACGCCGCATTAACAGAAGGAATTCTTGTATCTTGCCCTCACGAAAATTCTTGTCTTTCCGCGCGTAGAATTTAAAGCGCGAAATTATTACTAGTTTTTATCAAAGCGTCACGTTCTTAACGCGTTCTACGTCGAACTGATTCTACGTGACTCATCGTGAATGCCATGCGAACTACAGAGGTCTACTCTCTAAGTTGCTCGAAATGCAATCTCATTGAAAACGAGCGACATGTGACAATAATTTCACTGGAAGTGATAGTGAAAATACCGCTACTCGAAATTGCGAAAGTGAATGCTTCGCTCGGCCTTAAAGTGGATTCTGACTCCATATGAGCGAATGTGTTCCTATTACGATGAAGTGCATCAAATATTCACTCTTTAACATTGACTAAAAATATTCTGTCAACGACTCAGAATGGCGATTTCGCTCTGTATGAATGAAAAATCACACAAAATCGAGTGTTATTCTACATTTTGAGTGAAATTTTACTCAGAATGAATTCTGACTCTATATGAGCGAATGTTCAGATTAATATTTTCATTTATTATTTCCTTGCCCTAATCAAAAAACATTATTAAAATTTACTCAAACTAACTTTTCAAACGTTATCGTTCTTAAGAACATATGTTTTGTTTATTCATTACAAATTTTCTCAACTTTACTGAATCAAAAATTAGTAGATTCATATTCCTCGATGTTGCCTACTAGTTAAAAAAGCATTGAATGTTGATCACTTTTACGAAAGTTATGAGCAAATAAAGACGTGTTGAGTTTTACTCGTGTTTAAGGTTTGCGTAACTTTTTAATGTTTAAGGTTCTAAAGAGGTCAATTACTTTAAAATGTTGATCATGGTTATCAAATTCAAGAGTAATTTTTTACCATAAAATATTCTCCGTATAGAACTGCCACAACGGTCGAAATCATGGGTTTGTAATTTCTTACAAAAATTGCTTATAATAGTAATTGCTTATAAAACTTACTTTAATTTCTCGTAAAATTACTGAAATTTATGACGGTGCATTGAATACTTCTGATTGACACACGTTAAATAAAACCAAGAGAAGCAAATAAATATATTTTTTCTTGCATTACATGTTTTCTCAAAAACCAGTCCTTTCGACCGCTTTGGCAGAAAATAGGCGGTGTGAAGGAGAAATTATTTTCTCTATTCGTTTGCATAGATACGCGCAAGTACGATCGCAGAGTCTGGGCCCGGACTCGCGTACGCGTTCTTGTTCGCCGCAGAAGTCGGGGCATCCACTCGATATCCCGTGTCTGCGATATCGGCGAAGTTGGCCACAAGAGACCGAGCCTACTTGGCGGGTACAATAAAAAGAGAAATATCGCGGCGAGGTGGGAGGCGGGAAGAAAAGGCAGGAGCTGCAGTGAGCCCGGGCGGCGCGCATTGCAAGCCCGCGGCTACGCGCTGTAAAATGAGAAATGCATGAGAAAGCCGGGGAGGGTAAAGGACTTACCGTCGTGGGAGTCGTAGAGGTAGATGATTTTCTTCCAGCCGTAGTATCGCACCGTATCGATGATAGCGCGATGGTAATCCGGTCGCATACTTATGGCGAAGTCCAAGAGACCCGAGGATGGCGTCAGTACCTGGAAATATACAATAATCCTGTGCATTCTCGTGCGTTCTCCACCTTCTCATCCGCGCCGATCGTTCTTTTTTCTCCAGTTAGTCACGAAATTTCAAGCCTACGACCCCTCACGACCTCGCACCGTGCCATGGGTACCTCCTCTCATTGAACGCACCGCCGAAATTAATTCTACTTAGAGATGGAGGCTGCCGTGAGAAACTTTAATCCGAGTCGGCGCGCGCAATCGAGCCCCGCTCATGAATTCTCTTTGAAACTTTATTCCTAGCGAGTGTGCAACTGGTGCGCGAGCGCTGCTCGTGATTTACCATCGAAATATATACGCCTTTTGATACTAATTCCACTTCGTCGACTGCCTCGTCGAGTCAGTTCTTTTCCCCGCGGAACGTTCTCGCAAGACGATGCGACTTTCGCGCAGTGATCATTCATGGGAACACCTGTTATCGATCGGAACGACGTCTCTTTTTGAGCTCTTATTGAATCTACCTACCGATATTGTCGAAGCGCGGCATCAATGCCGCTCGCGCGTCTCGCGACGAATTAATCACCGTCCAGCTGCCAATAGTCATATTCACGTATTGAATTTTCAACGATATCGGTAGCGCCTGCTCGCCTTGGTAGGAGCGAGGCCAGCAACGCAGACGGCGGTAACCGAGAAGGATCTCATGGAAATTGAGAAGGATTTTCTCTATATAAATGGCCGTTCCTGGCGAACCGTAATTGGCTCCAAAAAAAAAGGAGTAGAGAGCCGGGCGTCGAATCAGCATTACCGCGCGATTACCATTTAAACGACATTCGTTCGGCGTTCGTTACGCGCGCATATATACATATATACTTATAGCCGCGCGCGCGGAAATATATCGTGGGAAAAATATACACACACAATACAACACACAGTCGGAATACACACGAGCTCTGTAGAGACTAACGCGATATCAGTTTTGCGGGGTGGGTACGGCGGTGCGATAAATGCTGCAGCCCCGCAATTCGAGCCGGCGAATAAATTTTCGGCGAGCCAATTCATTCCGAAATTCAAATTGTAATATGGCCGTATGTATACCGTATACATATTTACATATTTCTATGGATGATCCTATGAACCATCATCGCGCGTCTCGCGCCACCGCTAATTATCAGCTGCAGCGAAACGAAACTATTGATTTCGCTCGCAGCGATTATTGTCGCATGCACCTTGCATGTATTTCCTCCCCCCTCTCTCTCTCTCTCTCTCTTTTTCTCTCTCTCTCTCTGTCTTTCCCTCTCTTTCTCTTTCTTTCTCTTTCTTTTTCTCTCTTTCTCTTTTTTCTCTTTCTTTTTGTTTCTATCTTTTTTTCTCTATATCAAATGGACAAATACAATAGGAATATTTACTTCTATGACAACAAGTATAAGTTTACTACTATGAGACTCCACGACTCTTGCTTTAAGTGCTAATTAATAGGCCACTAATTGATCTCTAAAATTCTTGAAATAAAATCGAATTATTTAAAACGAATACAAGGTGACAATATTTTCACTCAAAGCGATAGTGAAAACGTTAATGTTCCAAATCATACGAGTAAATGTCACATTTAAACTTAGACTGGATTCTGATTGAAAAATCACTCAAATTCAAATAACTTGTTAGTCACTCTAATTTCCGAGTGCAATTGCACTTCAAAAAATTTAGAGAGGGCATACTGCAAATTCTACATATTTCATCACTGGAGAGTTCAGGAGGTACCAAAATGGTTAATAAATTTAAAAAATGTTGATAACAAAGTGACGATCGTCACTAACACGATCACATTGTCCTTTTCGTATATCATGCATATGTACAGGGTGTCCGATAACTCATAGAGGAGCCGCGGTGTACAAATAGATTAGACTAAACTGAGTAAAAAATTCTTGTACCATTCCGCGAACAACCACGTAAAATTTTAAGTTATTAATCAATGAGATTCATGAATGATTACGCGCCATACGGTAGGTGATGGCAATTAAAAAAATTAGTGCATTAACGCGCACAACTGTACAGCAAACTTCTTTAATTAATAACTGAACATCTACGTGGTTATTTGGAAAATGGGAGAACATTTTCGTTCAGTTTGACTTAATATACAAACGTACTTAGCATACAGCGATAGACGTCGTCATCACAGCTCATCTACCGTATGGTATGTAATTTTCTTTGATTAATAACTTAGAAGTTCACGTGATTATTAATTTATAATTTTACATGGTTGTTCGCAAAATGATAGAGAAATTTTTTACCCAGTTTGACCTAATCTATCTATACCGCGGCTCTTTTGTGAGTTACTGGATACTGTAGATCTTGTATAAATGTGTGCTTTTTTGTTGTACAATATTTAGCAGAAAACGTAATCATGCATATGTAGAAATTTTTCTGCAAATTTTTAATTTATTCTTTAATATCTAAATTAATTAATTTAGTTGTAAAAGTATAGCAATTTTTTTGAAATTTATCTGAGTGGAGCAAACATTTTTAGCGTGTACGAGCTGCAAAACTTTTGTATCAGACAAATAGTTATACTAACTGATAACTCGAGACCTTAATTTTAGAATTTGTTATCGTATTCGTCATACATATCAAGCGATACTCCAATTCATTTTGGCGCGTATTTTTAAAGCCTTTGTAATTCTGTAACTAATACATAAACATTTGAACATATTGCAGAAAAAAAATCAATACTTTTTTCGATGAAGTTTCAAAATACGACATCCCCTTAACGTGTTAAATATTTCCGCGTGCTTCGTGAACGCGCGTAAAGTGAAATCTAAATTTCATTGATAATTCAACAAACCAAAGCATCGGAACCAACAAATCAAAGCAATACCTTTTTGATTTCCTTACATGTGTTTCGCTTTGATGCACCGAAGAAAAAACCGGAGAAACAGGTTTCCGTGAATAAATTAAATCCGAAACGAGACTTCTTTTATTATCACAGCGTTTCGCAAAGAAAAAAAACGTCGACCGTAAAACCACCTAATTGTTGAGTGAAACATAAATGCGATAAAAAAAAAGGAAAAGGACGAATCACGGGATTACTGATGACTACGCAGTTCCGCGAACGCCCATGAAGAAATCGGCATTGACGTGATTCACAAGAGGATAAATTTAATCTATTATATACGCCTAATTATTGTTATTCTATGACGAGGAAAAAAGTCGAGCCTTGAGTTTACCTTCTCGGGAAACCAGGGTGTCACGAACGGCATCTGAAAGGTGTTGCTGTAAGAGTGCAGCGTATCGAACGAGTCTGGACTCACGGCGCCCAACATCGAATACACACCTCTGCTGAACTGGCTGCAGACTGTAACAGGCAAAATTGACACGGCGACCGTTATCGTCAAATATAATAATAATAACAAAAAAAAATTGCCGTATAAACAGTTTCTTAATACTTAATTGAGATCTAATACGATTTCCTAAAATAATTATATGTAGGTTCTGATCATGTGTGGAAATTTTCTAAACATTCCCAAGTATGATATAGACTCTAACCCAAACCTGTTCCAAATAGATACATCGTACTTCAATATCAATTAGTAATCCATTGTTATCCTAATAATAGAAAATTTTTTAGGGTATAATCAGAATGTGTACTGATTAGTCAAATAATTGACGTTGCGATTCTAAGTGGAAATTCCAGAAGTAAAAGAAAAGCTGTGAAAGAATGAAAGAAAGAAAGGAGCTACAGAGAATAATAGAGTAATAATTAATATTTTCAAAATTATGAGAATACAGAAATGTGAAACGTGTTCGTTTTAAAATGCATAGGCTGTTGTATAGTCATTCTTATAACTTGACGATTGTTAATTGTGAATGATTACAATACGATTGAATGTTTAACGTGATATTAAAGTTTTATATTTGATGTAAAAATATAATATATATTGTTTTATTCAAGATATTTACAGTTTATTTAAAAAAAGAGGTTAAGCAAGATACTCGAAATAATTTGAGTATCTAAACTTTGTAAGTATTTATATTTTTGTAAAGTGTGTGTAAATACTCAAAACGTTTCAGATATCTTGTTCAATATAAATATAACATGGAAATCGAAAGAAAGAATTCTAGGAAAACATTCAGTAGAGAAAATATGGGATCTTTGTTTGGATATCTTATTTTAAAATAAAAATTTTGTTTAGAATTTTTTATTTTAAAATTTAATGCTCAAAGTGCTCAAAATATTTTGTTTTTAAATTTTTATCTTATTAAATATAATAGTTTGTTAAAAAAAGGAATTTTCGATTTGATACTATAAAAGCGTAAGAAAATATTAAAAGAAGTTTTCAGATATTTCGTTCAACATGAATATAACATAGAAATTGGAAAAAAGAACTCTAGAGAAACATTTAGTAAAGAAAATGTGGGATCTCGGTTTGGGTATTTTATTCTAGAATAAAAATTTTTTTCAGAATTTTTTATTTTAAAATAAAATGTTCAAAGTGCTCTAAAATATTTTATATTTTTGAATCCTATTAAATATAATAGTTTATTAAAAAAGGAGGATTTTCTATTTGATATGATGAAAGCATACCGATATTATCAACTAAAAAAAAAGTGTGAGTTTTCGCGATATTCCCGTTTTAATTTTGAACAGACAACTCACGTTTGGAACAAGAATGGGATTCCCAATTAATATTGTAGAGAATGGGATAATCACAAGTTTAAAACAAATTCTAAATAACAATTAGAATTAAATCATAATACTGTTTTGGAAAATTTTAAATAATATAATGTTAAAGTTTTATATTTGCGGGTCGCAGTTGATTGTCATAGCTGGATTTACTTCGATATAAAGACAATCGATCTCGACGTTTATTTATTTTACTCGCAGGTCTTTCAAACGATGTCTTTACATAATATGTCGCTCTCCCTTTTCAGACCCTTCTTTTGTTGAATATTTTTTCTTACTCGTACCTCTCCGTAACTTCTTATTTTGCATACGCGCATAGCGAGCACACGCTTATACATATTCACGAGAGTTTTTACTTAAAAATTATAAAGCATCTTTTTGCGAAATATTTGCAAACACTCGAGAACTCGTTTAACCAAGACCACGCGTTTATTTTGCCTCTTTTGAGATGCAGCCCCTCCCCGTATAATAATAATAATTCCGACGGATATTTATTTAAAAAGACGCGCGCGCGCACGTGCTACGTCGCGCTATAATATCTGCGCGGACAAATGTTTGCGCGTCGCCGTTATTTATACGTCGTTATTATTTAGCATCAACAAATACGTTATGCACTGTATGAAGATCGAGCGGTTGTCATACAATGGATAAATCTCGTCGGCCATTATGCGTGGTCGTCCACAAAGCGCAATAATACCGCGAAAGTGTCAGCTTGCGGTACACACTGAACGCCTGCTGGATAGATCCGTTTTTATTAGCACGCCACGCAAACAAAAAGGATCGCCGATAAAAACGATGTGTGTGGGCGCGGTAGCCGCGCGCAGATCTAAATTTGATTACCGCACTAACAAAGTCGCTTTTAATAACACGGGGCAAATAATTGAGTAAGGAGCCGCGAAAAAAAGCGATAATGAATGAGAACGCAAGGAGTTTCTTCGTCGAGTTCACTCTGATGTCGATAAGTATCTCTCCTTCTTCCTCCCCCCTCTCTCTTTCTTTCCTCTTTTTCTTTTTCTCGCTCTCTCATATCTGTCAATTATTCAAATAAGATATCGTTGATAATGCAGTTACGATAAATATGTCTCCACCTCAAGAAACGGAGCCTCGCAGCTGCATTATTTAGTGCACCGGGGTCAGCGCATCGCGGGCGGATACCTTTTTGCACCCGTTCGATATTCAGCGTCCAACGCGAATACTGAATTTTTATTGAAATCCGCGCAAGAAAGACGATACGCAAAAGGACGCGAATATGCAAACGGCGCAGCATTGTCGTTGGGAAAAAGATCGAGGTGACAATGCATAGAGTCATATATATATATATGTGTGTGTGTGTGTGTGTGTGTGTGTGTGTGTGTGCATAAAGAAGAGCGCAATTATAGGCGCGATCATTATCTCGCCGAGTATAATTCGATGATTCCGCGAGCAAACAGAGTGCGGCGTCGCGCGCTGTGTTCAACCGCAACGATCGATACGCGGCCGGAGATAAATGGCGATGATGGACAAACGCGATAAAACGTACCAAAAGAACGGGCCACGGAATGGGTGGGTGGAAAAAGAGAGAGTGACGGAGATAGGGTATCGGCTGCACCGATTGCGAAGGTGAGGGAAGATTCAAACGGTTGGAAGCGATCCAACGGGGAAGGTAAGGCGCGCCGCAGATAAAAGAGTGCTGGAGCCGAGGGGAAAAGAAACCGGGCTCTGGGAAAACCACGTAAAAGAGGCGAGCCCTACAAGTTAATCGCGAACGAAGACACTGACAGGAATCGCGCGCGACCTCAGATTTTTGCATCGCGGGCTTGTCTAAATAACTACGCTAATTACAGCGCTTAATGCGAATAACATCGTGGCCCATGCTGTTGCTGTTGATTTTTCAGCCGTGTGCGTGCTCTTTGGCTCTCTCTCTCTCCCTCTCTCTCTCTCTCTCTCTCTCTCTCTCTCTCTCTCTCTCTCTCTCCCTTTCTCTCGTATTTCTTTCTTGAATCAAAAAATATTATCTTACCATTTCAGACGTTTCCCGTTAATTTAATTTAGTGTGTCGCCAATATACTCGCCGGAAATACATAGCTATAGGGGCGATTAGCAATATTTATCTTGTGGCTGGGATGGAGCGACGCCGAGTGAATTCCATTCTTAAGAAGACGCGAGCAGAATATCAAAATAAGCAGCATCGTGTTCTGCGCTATTTTCCTATTTAGTCGTATAAAATTGCAGACGCCTGTACTGTTGCAGAGCGAGCGCACAAATGTCAATGAGTGGCGGAGTAGCCCAGATATTGTATGAAAAATTTGAGGCAATTGTATCATAAAACGAGTTTCGTGAGAATTTTACAAGACTTGCGCTTTATACACATTATGTGAACATTATCTAATTGCTCATGCAATTAAAGAAAGATTGACCACTCGAGAGCTGAGATATTTGTAGCTAAAATTGATACTTTTTACGTGTTCCTCGAAATTAGCATGCTATTTTTAATTTCTATTTTTAATATCTTCTAAAATTGCATGCGAAATTTTGACGAAAAAGTAATAATATTAAAAATTAATATACAGATATTATACACAAATTTCAGAATTATTGATTATTTGTTTCCGAAGCATAGCATTGGAAATTTCGTAATTTGTAACAATATTCAAAATTCACGTTCACATATTAAAATACTTATATACCCTTTTTATTATATGTACATCTCTATTAGACAAACTGATGCATAAATATATTATTCATCGGAAAAATAAAAAATAGTGGTTTCTTTGCAATTATTTATTTATTTGTAATATTGTATATATACATTTATCTCAATTCCGTTTCAAATTAACAATAATATTTAGTGAAATAAATGTATGAAAGTTTTTATATTTAATAAATGGTATATTTACGACTCCCTCGATACGCAACTAAAAATACGGCACATAACTGTACAATTACTTTAAAAAGCTCGAATAAAACTACATATGTTTATAGAAAGTAAAAGTACAAATGTCGATAAATAGTAGAGTACCTCATGTTATACATATAAAAACTTAAAAAAACTTCTTATCTATAAAATTTCTTTTTTTGATACGGGATACTCCGCCATCCATTAACATTTGTACTTTTACTTTGTATAAGCATTTGCAACTCTGTATAATCAAAATAGAAAAACAATGAAAAATATGAAAGCTGCATTATGTCAGTAACTCAGCGTCCCCTTAACTACGGGAATTTTTTGACGTTTGGGACTGTATGAAAAACAACGACGCGTTCGCGTTCGCCGGAATCGGCGATAAAGTTTCGGATACCCGAAACGGTCGGAAATGCTGTACAGCGCATTGCTGCCGTTGTCGCGGCTTCCTTCCGATTGGAGAAAAATGGCCACGGAGGGGCCGCAGCGTCGGTACGTACAAAGGTAATTGCACGTATCCACGAGGGACGGTGGCTTATTAACCATTTCGTTGTTATCATTACAGCACCCGCGTATAATTTCGACGGGAATTACGCGCAGCCTACTTTATTTTAATTATTCTTTTATGCTCGCTCTCTCACACACCCGGTTTTCGTCCGGGGTACGGGATGAAAAAGAAACGCAAAGGAGAGAAGAGGCAAAGATGAGGTAGAAAGAGGTGAAGGGGGGAAAAGGGGAGACTCTGGCGCAGTTTTTATTTTCGTTGCTCCGCGGCCACCACGTACGTGCGGTAGAGCAGAATTCAGAGATCCGACGGCGCGGCGTGGTGGCCGGCATTTATTGTGGCCACCCCGAGGGTGCATTTATATTCATAAGCATAATGGGCCATCGTGATATATGCGCCCACACCTTGGTCAAGAATGTCCCTTCGCTCTTTCGTCATTATTAATTCCGTGTGCCTTCGCCGCCAACGTCGCGCGCGCACTCACTTGCCGACGAAGAATTCGCAAAAAAAATCATCCTCTGTTCTTTGGCCGACCGTCACCACATGTCCGACTTTAATTGTAGATTAGAACCGACGACATTATACGGAGAAATGCACAATGTCCGTCACGCTCCTGGGCACTTCACACTTCGCGAGACGCACCCGTTACATCGCAGCATCGATTGCATGACCCTGCACCGCAGCCTCCATGCAACATCCCTCATGAAATTATTCAAGATGTTTCGTAAGATTTGCGTGGAGTTTCAGGGACGCATTTACCGTGAAAATCGGAGGTAATTTTTGCGAAATCTCTTTAAGGGGATGCTCTTTGAAACTGAAAATTTTACAGAATAGCGATTTTTTTATAAAGTTCATATATCATATTGGTTGTACAGAACTACAAATGCTTTTACGCAATAAAAGTATGTACGAAAATAAATAGGAGCATTGCTCGACACGTGACGTAAATGAAAAAAATGTTAAATATAAAATCTCAAACTATTAGCGTAATATTTGTCTAATCCAAAAGTTCTACAGCTTATATATATTGAAACTGTGGATGTTCTAAAATTTTGAAGAACATTGCTGTACCTTCGCATCTAAATTCAGAAGCTTAAGAATATCTGAAAAGTTTGCAGAAAAATTTTTACATATGCATGGTTAGATTTTCCGCTAAATATGATAAAACAAAGCAACACAATTTACGTAAGTTCTGCATATGCAAGAAATACGAAAAGGATTGTGTTAAAGAAGATCGTTTCTGCGTTATCGATATTTATTTTATTCGAGTTCGTCATTGACTTCAGCATTCTCTTAAAGTCCCGCTTTTTTTCACATGCTCTGAATTATATATCATATTATGTTGAGTATCCCGTTAATCAAGACTTTAGTTAATAATGAATACCGGATCTACTTTCGACTCGAGCCGAAATTCTCCTTCTAATCCCTCGCCACGGAACTTTTAATTGATGACATCAGAAGCACAAAAATGCATGTTCTAAATTACGTGCTATTTACAAATAAGAAGATAAGAGAACACTTCAGAACGTTTGTGCGTAAAATGCTCTAGAAAACATTCTCTTCCTTGGACAGTCAAAAAAATAGCCGTAAAATTAACGTGACATGCAACCTTCTTCATTAATCTATCTTTTTTCATGACCATGTCACGTTTATTTGACATCTACTTATTGACTGTCAAAGCAAAGGGAAATTTTTCAAAGCATTTTACAAGTTTGCTCGGGCGACCTGAAGTATCCTTTTATTCCAATATTTTTTTATTTGAAAGTGGCACCAAGAATTTTCAACGTGTCACTTCTCGCCTTTGATGTCACGACCCCTACAAGGGTCTTAATCTCGTAAATTCCGTTAAATTTAAAGAACAAATGAAAAAATTTTAAATATAATGCTATGCAAGCTTTGATTTTATATTGATACTATAGATGGGCATTTAATGTCGTTCACTCCATATATTAAGTCTTGAAAAATTATCTAATATTCTAATATTCTATTTGCATTCAATTTTTATTCCTAATGTCAATCAGAAATATGTTGTGATTATGTAGCTTTATTAACCGCATGCATATGTGAAACGTATATTAAATAATCTAATAAGGATTGATAATCAAATTTAATTAAAAGATGAGTAGAACGAGAAATTTTCTTTCTTCATAATTTATTTATTACTTCGTCATTACCTTTGTTCTAATTTTTTAATTTAGCATCTTGCTCTTGGCTATGTTATAGCAATCCAAATACTAGCCTGTGGTACTGATTCAATCGGAAAAACACGTGTTAATTAATACCACCGAGAGTGATTAAATATTTTAAGAGTCGACAAAACATATGTGAAATGTAACTTAGCACTCGGTCACAGGAAAACACGCGAGCCGTGTAAGAGTACCAAAACGATTAGGAAGAAAAGCAAAACCATCCCCTCTCCTCAATGGTCAATAATCATCGTCCGCTATTGAACACTGAGCGATTACAACAATCAGAACATTCGAGATTTTCAAGTCGGTCAAACGTATCCTAGTGCGTTGTTGTGTACTTTATCGTGTGCTTCTATTATGTTTCGAGTCCACGAGTAACACACACATATTGCTGAGTCATTATTCCTGTCGAATGATTAAATATTTGATCGGCTCTTGAAATATCTGATCGAGCTTTTGTCAACATCACGTTATTTAACACTTATATCTCCGTTCGAATCGTATCTACACGAATGTCAATGTCAATGTCAGTGCCACACAGAGTCAGCCATAATGCCAGATCGCGAGAAGTCAGCTAGTAGAGAATGTAGAACGTTGGAAGCAGGCAACCATGTATCACATATTTCCAGGTGTGACAAATCATTTATATATGAGGTTTGCGGTTTTAACGAACGTTTCACGAACTTATTGATATGCGCGAGTTGAAATTTAGGTCGGTATTCATAGTCCGTCATCGTTTGACGTACAATAGCTTCATGAGTCTTCGATTATTCATCAGCCTGTACTTATTTCATTCAACGAGGAACATTAATCCAAATAGCCGAATAATAGTCCATGAATATGAAACTGTGATTAATTATAATCTCAATCAAAAATCACAAATAATTTTCTGCTATGAATGTCAGCTTTAGAATTTGGAGATGTTGTTGTGAATATTGTTGATTTTTAGTGCTGAGTTTTAAGTCTAATATATCTGTTGGGTCGCGAGTGCGATCTTGTTTACATCTGCCAACGTTTTCTTTTTATTTCTGTTTAGCCTAGTTTTTGTACTGAGAGTTCAAACTTTAACTTCCACTGGAGCACAGCATTATTGGACGCATAACTGTTACCTTCGCTGTTACAACTTTTCTTCTTCCTTTCTCTCTCTTCATCCTTTCAAATCTCCAAATCTTATCAAAATTCCCTCAACATCAGTAAAAAAAGTAATAAGAGAATTATGAATAAAGAGAACTTATTATTGTATTTATCCATTAAATCTATTATTTACTCATATAAATTATTTCATATTTTGTTATCATATATATTCTATCCGTAAAGCAAATTATATAAGCAAATTATATATATTAAATAAAGCACATAATTAATACATTGTTTATGGAAGTTAAGAATGAATGCGGATAGAATATTGAGGTAATCAAATATTAAATAATGCTAAAGTAAATTTTTTTTAAGATTTAACATGCAAAAAATGGTATTAACTATCATTAAGTTGGGGCAATGGCTTGTATAATGTTGTATCTTGAAATTCCTCATTGCCCCTTCAAGTTCAACGGAATTTTCAGAGTTAATATACAGCTAAAATTTCGACTTGGGTCTGTTGAAAATAAATTCTGTCTTTGCTCAATTGCAATGATAAATATTAAAGCGAATATAAATATTATACCGACAATATCGAATACTCGACAAAGTAAACTGTATTTTCGATCGTTACTACTGACATTTAGAAACTTAGTCCTTAACCATTACTAAGAAAAAGAATTTTCTAGCGTGTCACGGATTTCAGTATCTACTCTCTAAATTTCTTAGGGTAAAATTTCACTCAAAAGTAAAGTGATCATCGAGTTTATTTAAATGGAATAAATTGTCTACTCTGAATCGCTATGCAATTATTTTCAGTCAAAATTAAAAAGTGGATCTAATATATTTCACCGTTAGCACATTCACTTTAATCGATTGAAATATTCGCTCACATGGAATCAGAATCCATTTTAAGCTTGAGTGAAGCACATTCAGAAAATGTAATCTTATTTTTAGCAGAAATCCTCTTATATACAGCCCCACAGAAGAATTCTCCTAAAATCGAAAGGAAAATACTTGAAAGACAATATTCTTAGGTTCAATATTCTTAAAGTTCGAGGAATTTCATCTTTCATCTATAATACAGATCTTGTTCTTAATAGAAATTTCTTTCAATAAGAGAATATTCTGTTTCAAAAAAACATATTCTCCTGATTCACCAGCAAAAAGATATCTAATAGATTTCCGATTAATAGTTTACCTTGTAACTAGAGCCATTTTTAGTGTTAGAACATTTTTCTTTTAATTTTAGAAGAGACCATATATAAAAGGATTCTTGCTAAGAATAAGATTATATATTTTTAGGTGCATTCACACATACTTTTGCAATTTCGAGTGGTACTAGTTTCACTAATGCTTCAAGTGAAAACACTGCCACTTTTCGCTCACGTTTTGAATGAGATTTCGCGCCTAAAAATTTAGGGAGTACAATTCGCTCTCAATTGGACTCAATTTTTTCGCATTCTCATAGCGATGCCTCAAGGCGCGGTTCGTATGGATTGAACTTTGCACTGTCGGTCGGAATATTGCGATCTCCGGGATTGCTCGGTGCGTCTATCTTCTTATTTGTTCCGATATATCGTAGAAGTTTCGAATCGATACACAAGCCCGTGTACGGCGCACAATGAGCATACCAAAGTTGCGTCAAGTATGCGAAGGGGATGCTCGATCAAGCAGGCGGCAGATGGTCGCAGTATTATCGACTCTATGCATTGGCTCACGACTGAACAAGTTTAGCGCCTATTATTATACTAAATATATCTACTCGCGCACAGCCAGCCCGGGTCAGGCTAATGATGCCGGCAAAGTTTGCATACTGCATGGACAGGTGCTACGTTCGTGCGGATGATACTTCCGCTACGTAACTTCGTTGCATATGCACGGCCGACGGCGAGACGGACGCGTTAACCGATGGTCGGGCTGCGATAAATAGGCGACCACAACGCGTGCGATATAAATCGCGGAGCCTATTAACGACGGTCGCACGCAGTCATTCGGGAACTGAAAGCTCTGTGGCAATTACGTCGCTGTTTCGTCTCCTCCATCTCGGAAAACCGCCGCGTCGGTTGAGATCTTAAGGGGATGCTGGAGCTGGTGACAAACTCCAAAAATGTCGAAAACGTAGATACGATCGTCGCCAATACAATCGTGCTATTCTCTTTTCGTAATTCTTATATATAATAAATCTTACGTGAATGTGTGCTGTTTTGTTTTACCATTCTATTTTACATTTAGCGATAAACCTAAGCACACATGTATAGAAATATTTCTGCAAACTTTTCCGATAGTTTCTAAATTCAGATGTAAAGATGCAGCAATGTCCTCTGAAGTTTCGCTGAGCAGAGCAAACTCACGTTCAGTACGTACAAGCTACGGATCTTTTGTATCAGGCGAATATTTACTTTAGCTCTTTATAAGTTTGTGATCGATATTCTAACTATTTTATGTAAGGTTCAAAATGTCTATTTTTTTACTGATTTAGTGATCGATTTTTTGCCAAATATATACAATAATAATAATAAGATTATAAGATTATTATAAGATTATTATAATATTATAAGATTTCTTATATTTCACACATTTGTCGTGTATCTAGGTATGTTAAGTAAACTTATAATAGACATTAGAGTCACCATTTTTAAGGAAAGTTTTGCCCTATAAAGGATTAACTAACGACATCTGACAAACTAGTTTACACTGGAAATGTCAATTTTAAAATTCGTTATCGTTTTTATCATATACGATACTTCAATTCATCATTCTCGCATGTATTTTTATTTTAAAAGCATTTGTAATTCTACGCAACCAATACAGCATTATTTTGCAAAAAAAAAAGTCAATGTTCTGTCGATAAAAATTTCGACTCCAGAATCCTCTTAAAAGTGATCAAACGATTTATCGGTACTTAGTGACTGATTGAATTCACAACGATCAATTCTCTCTCGCTAATGAATCAGTTCTCGAATCTCGTACGATTTTTCCACGTACCGTTGAAGATACTACACGATAAACGATTGTAATGTGAGTTTGTAGGCGAGCAAATCGATTTGAAGGAGTGTCGATAGTTCGAAAGGAGTTTATCCAAATCCCAACTATCGCGCGACTAGAAAATCCGCTCTACCCCTTCTGCTTAGAGTTCATTCTCCACCTTCCTCGTGTTCCTCTGTTTTTTCCCTCTTTCTCCCTTACCTCTCCGACTTTTTTTAGTCGAAAGTTTCACGATACCATTCTGTAACTTATGGACCATCAACGGGAATACTCGCCGGGCGGGAAATTCTCGGAAGTAGACTCGAATATCGCGGACAAAATTATTTTTTACTCGCGAAGTTTCAAGTGCCTGTCGTAATGTAACCAAACTTAGGGTCGGCATCTCCAACTGGGTCGCAACGACGATGTCAGCTAGCTTTAGCAGGTAAGTAGATGAATCTCCCAATTCCACTTGACAGTACATAGAACTTCTTCCGCGACAGTAAACTCAGTAAGATTGGTTACACCGCCATAACCTTTAACCTTGGTGGCTATAATTTCACGCTGCAGAAGTGTTGGTATCTTTCAAGAAGTGTTATGAGAGTGACGCGTGAGTATGTCGCGCTGATGACGAGACTCTTTGTGATATTTCAATAACGCGTAAAGCCGTTTCAGCGCCGATCATGTCTTATGGAAAATACACATTACGCGTGCCTTAGTCGTTCCTATATGTATCATGTGTCTATGAAGCTATGTGTACGCGGAGAAAATTTTATAATAAAAAATTACTATGTAATTTTTTAACTGAGGAAAGTAGATCGACATTCCACAATAATTGACTATCCTTTTATTTAATACGCGCTACTTATATTTTAAGAACTGAAATGTGCTATTAAAATTTTTGTTATATTCCTAGAAAAATTGACTATACTTTTAGCAAGATAGATTGTTTTACTGTCTATTCCAGCACTACTAGGAACAATGAATGAAAAAAGATAGTCGACCTACCTAAAATTATAGTTATTTATAGTCTTAACTATATATTTGTTGACTGCTCTAACACGAAAATGATAGCACTAACATGCATATAAGATTATTACTACTAACGTCATAATAGAATTTAATTTAAAAAATAATTTCCTTGAGCATAGTATAATAATTTCTCTACATGATTATAATTCTAAATACCAAACATTTTTCCTTAGTGTACAGTAAAATTAAAATTAATTTATATAAAACAAAGAACTTTAAGTTAAAAGTACTAATGACTGAACACATATCTAGTCCTGGACGTTCTTATTATTTTGGTGTATAAATACGAATATTTAAGCTTTCAAAATAAAAACCAGAACAACAAAAATGTCCAGGATTAGATAAAAGTACTTAAAATAAGTAACACTTACTTGAATGCAATATGTATATTTTTCTGTATGTACGCGCGACATATATTATACGATACATTTAGATTATTGTTAGTTGCCAGTCATTACTGTTACTAATGCGCCACAAAGAACAGATATTTGTCAATGTTTTATTTCTACCTCTGTTCTGTTAAACCTAAATTATGTCGTAAGAAAGTGTTTGGCATGCTGAATTTATCTTGTATGTATCGAACGACACAATGCCACGATCGTGCCGACATTTTGGAAAATTTCACGGAATGCCCGTGAATATCCTATAGATAGATACCTGTACGTGTCGCCGGAATTATATTTAGCAACTGGAGAACAACTAATTCCAACTAGTGTTCACGGACCATTTAACTTGGTAACTTGTCCTATCACGCATGTTCCTATTTGTCCTTTAGCAGTCGCGGCGCCCGTTGTAGATGTATCGGTGCAGCGGCCGCGCGAGCGCGCAAAGGTGCGATGCAAATACGCGGGCAAGCAGCGACCTTATCAGAATTATCAGAGCACTGTTTCCTGAGCCCTCCCGTATCCTGCGAAGTTCGCGCGCGCACAATAGACAAAGTTTCCGCGACCCGGCGATTATCTCGATTTGAGCCGGCGCGCTCGGCGGCGCATACGAACCCTACAGAAATCGCTAAGTGCGAGATACTCGACAGCGGTGGTCGTAAACTCGCCGGCGTCGTACGCATGTTATACCTAATAGACGGTAAGCGACATTGATCAGATCGAATAAAGTTCCACGGGTGAATACGAGCAGCCCACGTAGAAATTTCTCAAGATTTTTTCCTAGATACAGCACCTATTCCTATTGAATGTCTAAATTTTACCTGGAATTAGTCATCACACCGCGATACCCATTGGTGTGATAACTAAATTCCATCTTTGTCTTAAATATGGCCTGTCTGTTTAGAATCAAAACTGAAATACTATAGGAGCTCGCAATGTTTGGTAACGTCGCTATACTCTTATAGGAATTTCATTTTTATATCAACTATTGTATTAAAAACAATAAAAATATAAATAAAACTTTCCAACTCTCTCTTTCTCTTTCTTTACGATACTTTACAAAAAAAATTAAGAATTTTATTCTTATCCTAAATATAGATTTTTTGTCTAGAATCAAAAGAGAAATATTGTGAAAACTCGCGCTTTTGTTTAGTAGGTAACATTGATATACTTTTATAGCATCAAACAGAGAATTCTATTCTTATAACTTACATTCAATAGAATAGGACAATCAATAGAAAGAGAAAATTATTTTTAAAGCATTTTAAGTGCAAGTTTAAAGCATTTACTGAGTAATGAAATGATTTAAAAAGTCACCATGTTTTATCTAATCTTAATGTGACAAAGACCAGAAAGAATATTGAGAAAACTTTGAGTTTCTTACACACACACACACACACACACACACACACACACACACACACACACACACAGAATCGCTTGAAACATTATATTCTTCTAATCTCACGAACTATAATTATTTTATGGAATTTAACGGGATCTCAGTTAGATTCCAAGAAATCTATGCTAGACCAAAACCCATAATTATTTTGGGAAATCGAGCTGAATCCCAATTGGGTGCCAAGAAATTTTCTATGCAAAATGTTTTGTCGAATAACACTCGATAATCGTCGGACAGAGAGCAAACGAGTTTCTAAAGACCCTCATGGTTGCGCGGTTTTATGTAAACATTTACACGAAGCTAACGTGGATCGCTGATACAGATCTGGATAGCGAAGATATAACAGCAGTGAAAACCCTTTCAGTAATGGTAATAACGCGTGTATCCATAATATTTCTGTTTTGATTCTAGACAAAAATCCATGTTTGGAGTAAGAATACAATTCCTAATTGTAGAAAGAGAGGGATTTGGATAATCAATTTTCAGGATAAATTCGGGCTTTCTAACTCTAATTTATACTGTATTTGGGAAAATTTTGGGAAATTTCTACGCAATGATTAGAAGTGTACTGTTTCAAACATGCGATTATAAGTAAGAAACACAAAGTTTTTTCAAAATTTTTCCATGCAGGTTGTTTTATCGGATCACACTCGATAATCGTTGGACAGAGAGCAAACGAGTTTCTAAGGACCCTCGTGGTTGCGCAGTTTTGCGTAAACGTTTACGCGAAGTTAACGTGGACTGCTGATACAGATCTAGATAGCGAAGATATAACGGCAGTGAAAACCCTTTCAGTAGTGGTAATAACGCTCCCAATTAAAACTTGAAAACGCGCGCTAATGAGAGAATGACTTGCGTAGAGTTGCAGACTTGCAGACTTGCGTAGAGAGTTTAGATTGGAAATTAGGTCGGACCGTTGTAAAATTTGCCGAGAGAGGGAAGGGGAGAGAGAGAGAAAGAGATCGCATAACGTTCTCTTGTATTTACCTCCTCATGTTCGCCGTCTCGTTTTATCGGTTTCACGCTGCGTTCTATTTTCTGCCTCTCCCCATCCTCGCCGTTCTTGCATTGTCTCGCGCGCCCGCGTTCGCTCGCCAAGGGGAGCGCTTTAATTCTCAACGGCAATTATTAATCGCGCGGACGTAATTCTGCGGAAGCTAATCAGGGTCGGCCGCGTTTTCGTTTCTCCGCCGGACTCTTCCGGCTGCGGCGGGCTTTTCGCGACACGAAAGCCAAAAGTCTGCAGGCAGGAAGTAGCCATTATTCTTCTCGGGCGATATGTGCGAAGGCGAGAGACGCGTAATAACGTCGAGGAATTTCCCAAGGACTGGTTTTCCACGCGCGCGCGCGCCATCGTCTACCCTGCGGTCTTCTCCGCTCTCCTCCTCCGCTACTTTTTTCTCCCTCGCTTTCACGACGCGGTGAAACTTTCCCCGCTTCTTGCGCCTTCAGACACGTACACGCCGGCACAAGGATTCACCTGTGCGTGAAAGCAGACGGGCCACGAAGTCGAGGAAGTGAAGCGACGACGGAATCTTATTGTAGTGGGATTTAAGAGAATTCAACACGCCACGAAATACTGAATAGCTCTGGCCTTGCTTACAAGCGCGCGCTTCGCGAAGCACCTTGCGGGCATCCCGAACGAGCTCGATCTGACAAGCAGACCGCAGTGACGAGGGTGAAAGTTGCACTTGTATCGGCAAATCGCAACGGAAGGGTCCGCGATTGCCGCGCGCGTGCTGTCTCGCTTGCGTTGCGCTCGTGTGCTTGTCGGATATATCTGTCGACGTATACTACGTCACTTTCACGTTAATTGCACCAACAACGTTAATGCCACATGAAAACAAGACAAACTATTTTATCCGATATCACTGGAAGAAGTAAGTTCGTTTGAAAATTCGGAACGTAACCGGATTTTCTACGTAACGTTACAAACATCTTGTGGCATAATGTATCAATATTTTAGGACTTGTTATTGTTGTACTTCATTTGCAATTTACCAGCGCGTACAACAAAAACAAATAATCTAGTTGAGCATGATACTTAATCCGTAAATAGGAACGTGAGGGATTTACTCAGACGCATAAACAAATAAAAGTTTCTTCACGCAGAAAACTTTTCTCGATAATATAAACATTCATTTTAACCAAAGCGCCTTTACATATTTCATAATATTATGTAGAAAAAGTTTCAAAGAAATAGGGAAAATTTAGAGTACACTGAGAGAAGGGATATCTAAAAAATAAGAAATGTTTATTTGATAGATATTACTAATAATAATAAATGTTAATAATATATTTACTTATTCTCTCTTTCTCTTTAGTATACATTTTTTTGCACTAAGAAAAAATTTCTTTCATATAAAGAAATATATGGAATGTTCCATTTTAATTAATATAGTCGAATATTTTGGATAAATTAAAGAAAATACCAAAAACTATTTGAAACAAAAGTTGTAGAATTGAGATGCTAACATTTATTTGACCTTGAAAAGCTCTATCAATGTTAACTTTAATTTTTTTAATGGAATTATATAATTTCTTTAACGTAAATCGATTTTTCTAGTTATTCTACCTATAAAAGTACTAGGATAAAATCATCAAAAAATGAATACTTTTCGAAATATTTTATATTTTATTCTCATACTTTTTAATATAAGATGAAATATTTCATAAATCACTTTTCGATAAATACACCTTAATACTTTTGTATGTAGAATGACGAGTTAAATCGAGTGTAAGAGAGAGAAACTTTAAAAGAAAATTTTCCTTGCATTTTATAGATTCATTAATACACTAATATACAAAGATTATTATCACCGATCTATCTAAAATTAAAGTTAAAATTGACAGAGCTTTCGGAGTCAATCCAAAATTAAATAACTATTAGCATCATTTCTCTCTCTCGAAATCCTATAACGATGCGATTTCCCATGCGAAATAATTTTTCATATCTTCTTTAATTTCTGAAATATATTAATTAAAATGGAATACTCTGTATATTTACTGTTGCTTTCTTTCTTTTTTCCCTCCTCTCTCTCTCTCTCTCTCTCTCTCTCTCTCTCTCTCTCTTCATTGAAGCAATTGTTAATTCTATTTAAACAAAAAATATCGATTAAAGTGAATACATTATCAATACCCACGTGAGCAGTTACATAAAGAAAAGTTATGCGCCAACATAAAGCTTGATTTACAATTTGTTCTTTGCTTTCTGTTTTTTTCTTTTTATCTATTACTGATTCAAGGTTTAAGCCTTTAGTCAGAAAAAGACATGAAACAAGAAACAAGAAGCAATTGAAAAGAACATTGTAGATTAAGCTTAAGGGTTAAGAGTAACAGAGATCCGTTTCCGCGTCAAGACTCACTTGAGACTTTCCCTGTAAACTTTAATTTCTAAAAAATAATGGATTTCAGGGAAGCACTCGACCGATAATAGCGAGTATACGTTAGCCTTTCTGTCTCGTTTTACGGCAGATCGGACACGGTAAGAAGTGTCCTGCACCTGACAGGGTTTCAATGGCAAAAGAAAGATATAGAGTAACTAGACCAAGAAAGAGTGCTCGCGTGCGCGCGCGCACACGCTTGGACAGTTTATCCTGATTTAGATGGAAGACGTGTGCATCGATCGTCGAAATTGACAGAGTGTTTTTTTGTTAATTGTTAATTCCTTTAATGGAATCATATAATTTCTTTAACATAAATCGATTTCTCCGATCATTCTGCATATAAAAGTAACGAATGATCGACAGTGCGCGCGTGCTGCAATTTTCTTAGCCGCATTACACATGCTTGGCGGTTACTGGATGTTAACGACGCTTTCGTTACGTTATCGCGTAATTGAAATGCCAACAGCGTCATTAGACGACGCCGAAAGCTGCACGGGTTGCAACAACCAAGTCTCCCGGGCCGCCTCGGGCTTCCTTTCGCGCGTTATTAAACGAAGCGGTCATCTAAAAACATCTATTTTCCGACCTGGATTTTCTATTACCCCCAACTCCGCCGATGACATCTCAGTTAATGTATTCAAGGACCATCCGTATCCTTTCCTGTAACATGCGCTGTATGGCGCATGATGAACCGCGGCGAACTTATGATTCTCGGCGAAAAGAAAGGAACGCGTTCTTTTCTACGGTCCAAAACAAGCGTAGATAATTTTGCACATAATTAATGTCACTTCTTCTCAAGTGTCTCAACAAATCATTTTTAAGCCGTAATTATGCGGCGACCTATAAACGTCATTTTTATAAAAGTAGCTTAAAGTATACTTAGGGAAGAGAGAGAGAGAGAGAGAGAGAGAGAGAGAGAGAGAGAGAGAGAGAGAGAGAGAGAGAG